>NC_057813.1:556836133-556887688 GCF_018294505.1 Triticum aestivum
GCTGCAGCTAAGCCTCCGAGTGAGAGGTTTGCTCTTCACTCGGTAGGATTTTGACAAACTTAGGCGAGTGCTTGGACTGCAGCTAAGCCCCCGAGTGAGAGGGTTGCTCTTCACTCGGTAGGATTTTTGTAACTTAGGCGAGTGCTTGGACTGCAGCTAAGCCCCCGAGTGAGAGGGTTGCTCTTCACTCGGTAGGATTTTGACAAACTTAGGCGAAACGGATTTGCAGCTAAGCCTCTGAGTGGGAGTCTGGCTCACCACTCGGTAGGATTTTGATAACTTAGGCGAAACGGATTCGCGGCTAAGCCCCCGAGTGGGAGTCTAGCTCACCACTCGGTAGGATTTTGATAACTTAGGCGAAACGGATTCGCGGCTAAGCCTCCGAGTGGGAGTCTGGCTCACCACTCGGTAGAATTTTTACAAACTTAGGCGAAACGGATTCGCAGCTAAGTCACCCACTGAGGGGGAATTTTATTGGACAAAAATAAAAAGTGACAGAAATTATGGGGGAACTATGACACTATTATTTTGAGGTCCATGAACTACAGAAGTACTTTATTGCAACTCATCCGAGCGATAAAACTTAAGTATAAAATGGGCGGAGTAGTTCCGCGTTCCAAGCTCGGGGCTCGTCGATATTGTGCTCGACGTTGTAAAGACGGTACGCCCCGTTGTGGAGAACCTTGGTGACGATGAAGGGACCTTCCCAAGAAGGAGCAAGCTTGTGTGGTTTGTGTTGATCCACTCGGAGAACTAAATCTCCTTCCTGGAAGGCTCGACCTCTCACATTTCTGGCGTGGAAACGACGCAAATCTTGTTGGTAGATGGTCGACCGGATCAGAGCCATCTCCCTTTCTTCTTCTAAGAGGTCGACTGCGTCCTACCGCGCTTGTTCAGCCTCTGCTTCGTTGTAGATTTCAACTCGAGGAGCATTGTGGAGAAGATCACTCGGCAAGACTGCTTCAGCTCCGTAGACCAAGAAGAATGGAGTTCTTCCGGTCGACCGATTAGGTGTGGTCCGCAGCCCCCAAAGCACTGAGGGAAGTTCGTCGACCCAAGCTCCAGCCGCGTGTTTGAGATCACGCATCAGTCGGGGCTTCAATCCCTTAAGAATCAGTCCATTAGCTCACTCTGCTTGTCCATTCGACTGCGGATGGGCGACTGAAGCGTAGTCGACTCGTGTGCCATGGGAGTTGCAGAAATCTTTGAATTCCTCCGAGTCGAAGTTCGATCCATTATCCGTAATGATGCTGTGCGGGACTCCATATCTAAATATTAGTTCTCTGATGAAGCTAACAACAGTACCGGTGTCAAGGTTCTTGATTGGTTTGGCCTCGATCCACTTGGTGAACTTGTCGACTGCCACCAGTACATGCGTGAAGCCACTTCGTCCTGTTCTCAAAGGACCGACCATGTCCAGTCCCCATACTGCAAAAGGCCAGACGAGTGGGATGGTCTTCAGAGCTGACGCAGGCTTGTGCGACATATTCGAGTAGAACTGACATCCCTCGCACTTATCCACTATCTCTTTTGCCATCTCATTCGCCTTTGGCCAGTAAAATCCGGCTCGGTATGCTTTGGCCACGATGGTCCGAGAGGACGCATGATGACCACAGGTCCCCGAGTGGATATCATTGAGGATGAGTCGACCTTCTTCTGGTGTTATGCACTTCTGACCAACTCCAGTCGCGCTTTCTCTGTATAATTGTCCTTTGATTACGGTAAAGGCCTTAGATCGACGGATGATCTGTCGAGCCTCTTCCTCATCCTCCGGAAGCTCTTTTCTCAGGATATACGCGACATATGGAACTGTCCAGTCGGGAATGACCACCAAGACCTGCATGATTAAGTCGACCACCGCTGGGACTTCGACCTCAGTCGGATCTGTGGCACTCTTGGGCTGTTGAGTTTCTTCGGTGAAAGGATCTTCTTTGACTGACGGAGTGTGTATATGCTCCAAGAACACACCACTCGGAATGGCTTCTCTCTTGGAACCTATCTTTGCTAAATCATCAGCTGCTTGATTTTTCAGTCGGGGTATATGATGGAGCTCCAACCCCTCGAACTTCTTTTCCAACTTCCTCACTGCACTGCAGTATCCAGTCATGGCTGGGCTTCTCACGTCCCACTCTTTCATCACCTGGTTGACCACTAAATCCGAGTCGCCATAGACCATCAGGCGACGGACGCCGAGTGAAATGGCCATGCGCAACCCATATAAAAGAGCCTCATATTCTGCCTCATTGTTGGAGGAATCAAAGTGAATCTGGAGCACATATCTGAGCTTATCTCCTCTGGGGGAAATCAGAACAACCCCAGCACCGGAACCATTCAACATCTTAGAGCCATCAAAGAACATGGTCCAATGCTCCGAGTGAACTTCAGTCGGCTGCTGTTGTTCAATCCACTCGGCGAGGAAATCTGCTATTGCCTGGGACTTAATGGCTTTCTTTGCCTCAAACTTGATATCAAGGGGAAGAAGTTCAATCACCCATTTGGCCACTCGACCAGTTGCATCTCTGTTGTGCAAAATCTCTGATAGTGGAGCGTCACTGACGACTGTGATGGAATGATCAGAAAAATAATGAGCAACCTTCTTTGTGGTCATGTATATTCCATACACAAGCTTCTGATAATGAGGATATCTCTGCTTGGATGGAGTCAAGACTTCAGACAAATAATACACTGGGCGCTGAACTTTGAGAGCTTTTCCTTCTTCTTCCCGCTCGACCGTAAGCACAGTACTGACGACTTGTCCTGTGGCTGCGATATAGAGCAACAGAGGCTCTTTGCTGATTGGAGCAGCAAGCACCGGCTGGGTGGAGAGCAGAGCTTTTAGCTCGGCAAACGCTGCATCAGCTTCTGGAGTCCACTCGAACTTGTCTGTCTTCTTCATTAGTCGGTAAAGAGGTAATGCCTTTTCACCGAGTCGTGAGATGAATCGACTTAATGAGGCCAAGCATCCAGTAAGTTTCTGGACATCGTGCACTCGCATAGGGCGTTTCATTCGGAGAATAGTGCCAATCTTCTCTGGGTTAGCGTCGATTCCCCGTTCGGAAACGAGAAAACCGAGTAACTTGCCACCAGGAACTCCAAATGTGCACTTTGATGGATTGAGCTTGATATCATATCTTCTGAGGTTGGCAAATGTTTCGGCGAGATCAGCGAGCAGGTCGGAACCTTTTCGTGACTTGACAACAATATCATCCATATAAGCTTCCACATTCCGACTGATTTGAGTGAGTAGACACTTCTGAATCATTCGCATAAATGTGGCTCCGGCATTCTTGAGACCGAATGGCATGGTGATATAGCAGAAGCACCCGAATGGAGTGATGAAAGCTGTTTTTACCTCGTCGGGTCCGTACAGACGGATCTGGTGGTACCCGGAGTAGGCATCTAGAAAAGACAGCCTCTCGCATCCCGTGGTCGAGTCAACAATTTGATCTATGCGAGGGAGAGGAAAATGATCTTTTGGGCAGGCCCGGTTGATGTGCTTGAAATCAATGCACATTCGGAGCGACTTGTCCTTCTTAGGAACCATGACGACATTAGCGAGCCACTCGGAGTGGTATATCTCTCGGATAAATCCTGCCGCCAACAGTCGAGCCACTTCTTCACCAATGGCTTTTCTCTTCTGGACGGCGGACCGCCGAAGATGCTCTTTGACTGGTTTTGCCGATGAGTCGACTCTTAGGCGATGCTCAGCCAGTCCCCTGGGAACACCTGGCATGTCAGCGGGCTTCCATGCAAAAATGTCCCAGTTCTCACGGAGGAACTGGATGAGCGCTTCTTCCTATTTTGGGTCGAGTGTTGTGGAGATGCGGGTCGGAGCTGCATCGGGGTCGGTCGGGTGAATGTGAACAGGCTTCGTCTCACCGGACGACTGGAATGCAGATTCTGTGGCGGGTTTCTTTGATCGCAGCAAGTCACTTGGACCTTCGTTTTGCTTGTATTCCTCGAACTCGACCGCTGTCACCTGGGAATCGGCAATCTTGGAGCCCTTCTGAAAGCACTCTTCTGCCTTTTTCCTATCACCGGTGACAGTGATCACTCCTTTGGGGCCGGGCATCTTCAATTTGAGGTACACGTAACATGGTCGAGCCATGAACCGTGCGTAAGCTGGTCTCCCCAAAATGGCATGATATGCACTCTGAAAATCCACGACCTCAAACGTCAACTTTTCTTTGCGAAAATGTTTCGAATCACCAAACACCACATCCAAAGCTATTTGGCCGAGTGACTCGGCTTTCTTCCCTGGTATAACTCCATGAAAGCTCATGTTACTAGTGCTCAGTCGGGACATCGGAATGCCCATTCCTTTCATTGTGTCTGCATACAACAGATTCAGCCCACTTCCACCATCCATCAGCACCTTTGTCAGTCGAGTGCCTTCGACAACTGGATCGACCACCAAAGCTTGCCTCCCAGGGGTGGCAATATGAGTCGGGTGATCAGATTGGTCGAATGTGATGGGTATTTGAGACCATTTCAGATAATTTGCTTTTGCTGGGGCAACCATGTTCACCTCTCGGTTAATGACTTTCAGTCTACTCCTGCTTTCCACATCTGCAAAGATCATCAGAGTGGAGTTGATATGCGGATATCCTTCCTCACTGTCCTCCTTGTCTTCAGCCTTGTCCGACTCCTTCTCCTTGTCCTTAGACTGTTTTCCCTGAAACTGCTGGATCAGGAGTCGACATTGGCGAGTGGTGTGCTTCGGGTAGATGATATTCCCCTCTTCGTCTTTCTTCGTGTGGATGTGACATGGCATATCCATTACGTCGTTCCCTTCTTTATCCTTTACCTTCTTGGGGTTCCAGGATCCTTTTGGTTTCCCCTTAAACTTTCCCTGAGTCACGGCCAGAGCCTCTCCAGGAGCTACCGGTTCAGCCTTCCGCTTCTGTTTCCGACTGGTGTTTCCTTTTTCCGACTGACTCGGCTTGTGCTTGCCGCTTCGGAGTCGGTCTTCTTCTTCGCCGTTGGCGTATTTGGTAGCAATCTCCATCATCCGACTCAAGGTCATGTCACCGGTTCGACCAAACTTCAAACTCAGTTCTCTGTTCTTGACGCCATCTTTGAAGGCGCAGACTGCCTGATGATCAGACACATTCTCCACAGTGTGGTGCAAAGTGATCCACCTCTGAATATACTCTCTGAGAGTCTCATTAGCCTTCTGCACGCAGACTTGCAACTCTGTCAATCCAGCTGGTCGCTTGCAAGTTCCTTCAAACGTTCTGACGAACACTCGGGACAGATCTTCCCAAGTGTAAATGCTGCTAGGAGGTAATTGAGTCAACCATGCCCTGGCAGAACCTTCCAGCATGAGGGGCAAATGCTTCATGGCCACCTCGTCGTTCCCACCACCAATCTGAACTGCCACTCGGTAGTCTTCAAGCCAAGTTTCAGGCTTAGACTCACCAGTGAACTTGCTGACTCCTGTTGCCAACCTGAAATTGGGATGGATAACTGCGGCTCTGACAGCTCTGCTGAAACATTCAGGACCAGAAACATGCACTCGACTGCTTGTGGGTGCATCTCTGTCGAGTCCGCCTCGATGGGCTCTGTTCCGGTCGACCAAACCTTGCACGATAATGGATCACGCGTCGAAGCCTGGTTCTCTGGGGTCGACTGGAACCCTTTGCCCTGTACTGTACTGACGCCTGTCATCTTGCTGTCGAGGAGCGTAAGACCCACCCCTCGGAGGGGAATTGGGCACTCGACGCCTATCAACTCGGTCGAGTCGGTCGCCATATTGATCTCGCCGATTCTCGCGCCCTTCACGCCGCGGAGGCGATCTGGGGTTGTGAGCCGACTGAACCGTATTCACAGTGACGGATCGACTGTGAATTCTGTTGCGCGACTGAGACATGGCTGAATTCTGATCTCCTGCTGCCCAGAGCAGATCCCTGATCAGCAGCAAACCTCTGCCAGCTTCCGACTGCGAAGGCTGGATGGACTCTGCTATACGGGTCGCAACTGCTAAATTCTGGATTGGGGTTCGATATACCTGAGTCGGCGGGAAGAGTTGACGTCGACTGGTGTCGGGAACTCGTTGCCGCGCGCGCTCATCGAGTGCTCGCTGAAGGTTCTCCAGTCGAGTGCGCTCGGCCAAATTGGCCAGACGCGCCTCCTCCAAGGCACGAGCCTCGGGGGTTTCTCCTGCGATGGGAGTACGCAGGGCATCCATATTCCTGCGGCGAAGTTCCTCTCTTTGCAGAGAGTCGAGTGGCTCGGGCTGGTACTCTTCGTGGCGTCGTGCGGGGTCGCCTCCGTCACCTGCTCCATCATCACGGGCGAAGCCAGGGGGACTGCGGGGCCCGTCGACCATCAAGATTTCCGCCACTGGATCACTGCTACCGCACTCGGATGCAGTCTCTACGGAGCCAGTCGACAGATCGAACAAGCCGTAGAGAGATTCGTCGGGCTCGATTGCCGCAACTTGGGTGGTGGCCAATTGGCGAGCCACCGCGTGCCTCACCCATCGCTGAAGCCTCGACCGGCCCGAGCGCTTGCGCTGGCGGGAGACCGGGAGGATGGACGATGGAGGAGTCGTCTGATACGGGGTCGACGGTTGCCGCAGCAGAACGCCGCGGACACATGCGCGAAAATGCGTCGCACCGCGGACGGGGAGCGCATCAACATCGAGTGGAGCCTCCTGGAGCCAGGCGGAATCGTCGGCGATGAAGGTGAGAGTGCCGAGACGGATCTCTCGACCCTCGACCAAAACTCCAGCAGACACCATGATGAAAGTACTCGGAATAATCGCAACTTCTCCACAAAAATCGCTAAAACACCTGCCCCACGGTGGGCGCCAACTGTCGTGGTTCTAAGCCTGACAGTAGAGTGGGGGGTAGGTATGAAGAGGCAAGGTCCTAGCTATGGAGAGGTTGTAAACACAAGGGATGTACGAGTTCAGGCCCTTCTCGGAGGAAGTAATAGCCCTACGTCTCGGAGCCCGGAGGCGGTCGAGTGGATTATGAGTATATCAGTTACAAGATGCCGAACCTCTCTACCTGTGGAGGGGGGTGGCTTATATAGAGTGCGCCAGGACCCCAGCCAGCCCACGTAGGAGAGGGTTTAAGGTGAGTTAAGTCTGGGGCGTTACTGGAAACGCCCCACATAAAGTGCCTTTACTATCGTAAAGCCTATCATAAAGTGCAGAGTGCCTCTTGACCTCCTGGTGGTCGAGTGAGTCTTCGTGGTCGAGTCCTTCAATGCAGTCGAGTGAGTCCTTCGTTAGTCGACTGGAAGGCGACCTCTTCTAAGGGTGTCCTTGGGTAAGGTACTTAGATCAGGTCATGACCCTACCCTAGGTACACGACCCCATCAGCGCCCCCAAGCCATCCCTTTAATCCCGGCCAACCTCCAGATCGGGCGCCAGTAGCTCTAGGCCGCACACGCCCCTAAGATAAACACCAAGGCGCTGCTTCCCTGGTGTAATAGTCGTACTAGCGCCTGTTACGCCGGGGAATGCTTCCGTTAATTGGGAATCAGCTAGCTAGAAATTGAAATTCAGGGGGCGACGGACCTCTAGCTAAGGTGAAATAGTATATGAGGAGAAACCTTGTGCATCGCGAGTTACTAGGAACATCTAGTATCAAGAAGGAGCGGTCAACTAGTGTCTTCTGTGGGATGAATACCGTGCAAGCAGAGACGTAAGATTTGCACGAATAAGGGAAGAGGAGTACCTTCTTCGGTTGCCGGTGTGGTCACCTCCACATGTCGCGCCGATCTTCTTCTTTTTACCGGGGAAACCGATGTTCTGGAGGGTGCAGGCTTGGACGAACCCATGGCCAAATTGTTGACTGTGTTGCCGTGGCCGTATGTCGGCGGAGGGGAAGCAGATCCGAGGTGGTGAAAGACGGCATAGCAGGAACATCTCTGGTGTGGTGGAGCATGGCGAAGTTGGAGCGGCAGCAGTGAGGCGTAGGACGGCGTGGTTGAACTGGCTCGGGTACGGACGACTCGGCCTCGGCTTCAACTACTAGCTGTGGAGGGCGTTGCGGTTGAGGTTGCGGTGGATGACGACGTCGGGGTATTAGCTCCGGTGTGATGGAGGAGGGCGGCGGTTGATGGGTGGGATGGGGTGGCGGACGGAGGACGCCGGGGTTTCACGGCTGGTGGAGAGGTAGTTTTGGCGCCCACGGAGTACGAATGGGGAATCGGACGGGTGGGGGGAACCATGTCTTGGTCTGGGACGCGCTTGTTTTTGGCTTTTTTGAATAGAAGATGGGACACGCTTGTTTGAAATTTGGGGAAAGTACAAACTTTGCCCCCCTCTTAAATTTCGGACCTACTGCGGGTCGGGGGTAGGATGGTAATCCCAGGTGTCCCAAATAGTGGGCGGGAGCGATTTTGGCCGCGTGCATGTGTGCTTAGGCGGCCATTGTGTATGAATGTTTTTCGGAGGCGGTTGCGTGGCGTCTAGATGAAGCTACAAACCTACCCCGGTTTAGACCTTTGGACATCGGGCCGGTAGGTTTCACAGGTCGGAGTTATTAGAAAAGTAATTTCATTGTACTACCAAACATTGGTCTCACGCGGTTTCGGGCGAGTAGAGGCTCTTTTGGCGCTTCGTTCGAAATTTTGAAACACAAGCATTCACGTTTAGAGTACTCTTGAACTATGAGGATTGACCTAAATAGACAACGTTATATTTGACCTTGTATGTTTGAAAACCTCATTAAATTATCCGCTTCCTTTTGAAATTTTGACACTTGAAAATCCTATAACTACGATTAATTTGTAATGGAGGAGCTAAATTTGAATCTATTTTGTACACAACTACATATGCTATTATGTACAAAATCAGAGCAAAGATTGGTACCCCCATAGTTTAGGTATGGTTTACAAATGCCATGATATCAAATTCAAATAGTTGAATGGACTTCATGTTGAATTCGATTTTTTTAAACCACCTTAGGTTGAATTCAAATGTATGCTAGTTCATAGGTAGCTATTTATAAATGTCCATTGTGTAACTTTCGTATGTATAATGTGCTTTACACACACAACATGAACTTACCCACATTTATATTCGATTGCTAAAGCGATGCATTGTCTGGAGTTCAAAATACTAACTATGTGGATCAATTGTGTCGAATAATAACATAGACATGCTCAAATTCGATAGAATCTAGATGTCTGATGGATCAATGACCGCTCCTTACGCGAATTGCAAATATCATGATCCCATCCTAATATTTGGATACAATTTATATCTTTAATCAATGTGTAGAGCAGTCTTTTACGTGTAGTTTCACTCTCCATGGGTGGTCTCTCACACATGCTCACACACTCTCCCGGGGTGTCTTTCTCGCACACATGCTCTAGATATAACCCTCCCTCCCTCTCGTAACCATTTACAACTGTTTTCACTAACCTTTATCACAAGCACTCTTCCTCTCACAAACATACACACGCACAATCCTCATCGACCCTTTCTATATACATGGACCTGCCTACGTGTCTCATGTACGCACATTATCTTTACGCCTGTCTCTCATGCATTATCTCACACCTCTCTTCCTAATCGACGAGTATGATTCTAGCAGAGCATTCTGTAGGATGCCCCTTAAAGTTAGGTTGGATGAATAGTAATATCAGAGATAAAGGGGTTACCTTAGTCCGAGAACCTAGGGTTACAAATCCTAGCCAGCTTTGTCAGTGGACACACAGTCCTTCACAATTCTGCTATCTTAGTCTTGTACGACTAGTCATCCATGGGTCTTACTAAATGTGTCATGGGCCGACCAATGTGGCGCAGGACGGAACCGAACGAAGGGCCTCACCTCGACCCACCGGACCTCATGCAGTGACACACCCTCTGCCCCCACGTCTCATTATCTTCTCACACCCACACATACCAACACAAACACCACACACACAGAAAGTTTCTCCTGGTGCCTCTATTCCCTCCCCCCTTGCATATACACACTCAAGGGAATGGAATCTCTTGTCGTGATGTCATATTCGTCTCTCTCTCTAGACCACTCTCATTTCTCGTGCTATCTCTCCCACGCCCCCATCGGCCCTCTATCCATGCCTCTCTCGAATACGTAATACACACACATACCTCTCTAGGCCCCGCCAAATGCATCAACTACACATTCACACATGTTACATCACATACCCCATTGATCTAAAAAGCCCTCTCTTCACGTTTATTTCGCATACAACATTCCTTTTGAATAAAGTGTGGCCAAAAAATTATTTTAGAGTTTCTACATATATACAACACTACAAAGTTATATGGAGGAGTACGAACGCTAATTTGCATTGCATGGTGCCCACAATGATATTTATTCTGCACTGTGAATTTGTATATTTTTATACTATATACAAAGTTAGTCATAATAAAGAGAAACGAAGAGCATCTCTCTCTCCATCGCATACCCCCCCATACGCCCCTTTCACGTATGCACACAAAACTATCTCCAGGTCCTCTAAAAGTAAGCCTCCAGAAAATTCACGCGTGTTTCATCTTTCTCTCGCGATATATGCAATGACGATCATTGTATTTGAAGCGAAAGCACGATACATACATTAGACTTCATAATCCATTCATTATGGTCACCGTTTACGTTTAGTGGTTATTATACAGTCACGGGCTCACCGTACAACTTTGTATTTGCTCATGACATGACTAGTTGACCAGTTAAACGCTCCACGTGGCACCTCTAGTGTTGCATCACATTATCTCACTAACATCGTGTCCACCTGTCGACTTGTATCTACTCTACATCTACACTATTATAAAATACATAAAATACACTCTTATAAAAAACAGAGTTGGTGATGATGGTGTGCCTGCCATCTTGCAATATAGGCCGTCCGATTATATCTGACGGATAGGAAAGAAACTATGGCAATTATGCAAAAAGGTACCCACACACCTCTCCACATTTGCAAATAAGGCCTTCCCTCGTTCATCCTTTTCTCTCACAAGATAAACAAGTCATACAAATGCATCTTGATGTTATGTGCAACGCACGGGCATCTTGCTAGTAAGAATGAAAACAAACGACAAAAAAATATTTTGACGGTGGTTCGAAGTCATGACCGTGGGCACAGCGGACAAGGTGGCCTTGTATTGGTATGCTGAGCCGTCTGTTTTAACACACAGGAGCTGGTGTGGTGATTATACACACACGCACGCATGCACACGAACTCCATCCACGCTACACTCACACAAACACATGCACCCACACACGCACACAACACTCACACGTACACACGCAACCACGCACGCACGCAACACTCACACGCACACACGCACGCATGCATGCACACACCAGTACACCACACGACCAACACACACTCTCATGCTCAAGTGCTCAACCTACACGTGCATGCGCACACATCAGGCCCTGACAGACACATACACATCCATGTGATTCCCGCGCACGGGTTGGAGCCTTGTCGCGCGTGCGTAAATTTGTGTTTATATGACCTTTTCCCTATGTGAACTGACAGGTGGGACCCACAAGGAACGTGGTCAATTTAACTACTCAACATGGCGCCACACAGACTATTTGGCCGGTCAACAGAGTGCAATCCGATGCTGAACCATGAGCAAGTGACCATATAATCACCGCAAAACGTATATAGTGAAGTTCGGTGACCGTATTACGCTTTTCTCTCTGTAGGCCCTTCAAAACTACATCTCTACACGTTCTCGCATGTTACATCTAACAACTATGCAATATAGCACTACTACTACACTCTAACACAATAAATCATATGTGTTTTTAGTTTTACTAGATATCATATTGTGACTTATAATTATTCAGTTTGCATACATTAAAATTGCCTTTGAAATGTATGGCCAGTATCATCTACCACGCGGGAAAAATCCCCCCCTTTCCTATTTAATCGGGTTTGTATCGATGGATCGTGCGAAACAACAAAACTAAAGTACTATACAGTACAAGTGACAGTTCACTGGGCCGTCGTGTCATCTACTCCTCCGTCATAAAAGTGGAGCGCTCGCTTTCATAAATCTTCTAGTCCCTTTCGCCAACATGTGGGACATCAACCTATCGGGTCCACGTGCCATACCGGAATACAGTGCAGAGCAGCCGGGGTGAAGCACCCGAGTCATGGCGCCGGCGTAGTAATGAGCAATGAGGCGTCAAATCACAAAGCTGCACCTTTCCCGCAGTTAAGTTGGAGGGACAAAGTAATAATTCTAAAAAAAGAAGTTGGAGGGACGAAGCAACCATCATTTCACTCGTTGTTGAATCCGCTTCTCCCTCATCTTCTTCAACTTAACCACGTGTTGCTTCTTCCGTTGTTCTGCCTCATGTGGGACGCGGATCAGCTTGGTAAAGCACTGACACGTGGGACCGCATGTTAGCAAACCGCCAGGACAACGTCCTCCGAAAATAAGAAACCTCCCCCGCCATCCGCGCGGCAAAATCACCTCCTTTTTACTAATCTTTGATTCTATAATTTTTTAGATCAATATAATTGAGATTTGTATAGATAGCACACAGGAGCAAAACCAAGTGGTACGGTTAAGGGCATCCACAATGTGTAGCCAAATGTGAAAATAGATTTTGGCATCGTGGGAACCATTGTGGACGGTGTTGCCAAAGCCAAAAAGATGGAACCGAAGCTCCCTGATTGTTTGATTGAAAGAATAGAAAAATGCAATGTCTCTCCTCTTTCTCCCATGCTTGGACGCATGTAGTACAATATAGAGCATAGAGTCTACTCCCCTGTCCCTTCTATCACAAATCACAAAGCAGTGAGGCTTCAAATCACAAATCACGGACGAAGCAACTATCATTTCACTCTTCGCTGACTCCGCTTCTCCATCGTCTTCTTCGAGAAACCATCTCATCGCACTAGTACTCCTAGTAGTAGTACTAGTAAAGGACTTCATGGATGCAAATAAGGCGGTTGTCTCGGCTTGCAGGCGGCACTTGCGAACGACTTACCGTGGTCTCCCTCAATGGTGTTCTCTGTCGAACGCACTTCGCCAAACCACAATTTTTTTTAATAAATCGTCGATGTCACCGCAATGGGCAAGGAATTCCAATATAGTTACTACCTCCATTTTTTTGTATACAAGGCCAGTATATCAAAATTACAATTTGCAAAGGGCCACTAACACTAATCGAGGAAAAATTTATGGGGTTAGCAACCAAGGACATTAATATCCCCTGCATGCATGCGGAAGTGAGAAGGTTCATTTGCATGGCGGTGCATTAATCAAGCGATGAGGAGTGAGATGGTTAGCTCTTTGGTCTTTCGAGAAAAAAATACACATTAATTGACATGTGAAACGAGGATTTGTATCGAAGGAAAACCCCGCCTTTCTTTTTTAACACTAGTACTCCTACTATGTACTACCTCTGTCCGGGTTTATTGGTCCCCATTGTATTTCGTGCCAAATTTTGACCATAGATTAAACTAAGAAAATGTTCATGCATGTCACCAAACATTATATTTTTCAAAACTATGTTCAAATACGAATCCAATGAGCTAATTTTTCTTGACATGCATTAACAATTTGTTAGTTAAATCTTTAGTCAAAATTTGGCACAAACTATAAAAGGGACCTATAAACTAGGACGGAGGTAGTACGTACTTATCCTGTTTGGGTCTAGGCCTTGCATTGCCAAACTTCGCCACACATTTTTGCCAAACTTGCCTAATGTTTTCAAAATGAGAAGGAGGTACACTTGCACACGGCTGTCGCGGTCGCACCGCACCCTCACACAGTCGCTCCTACACGCCGCGGTCGCACCGCACCCTCACACAGTCGCTCCTGCACGCCGCAAACCCAACCAAGGGAACGCACCCTCACTGACACGTGCTGTCGCATGTGAACAAACCAAACTCAGCCATCCTATCGCTCACATAATTTTCGTTCATAGAGTATGTTTATCCAACCGGAGTATCCGTACGGCCCGTGCGGTGGTCTGTTGGGGAAGAAGAAGAGGTGAGGAAGAAGGAAAGAAGGGTTAGGAGACATAGGATATTCATCCAACCGCCTGAAATGGTAGACTCACCCAAGTCAGGCGACTTGCATAACAAATAGTATGTTTTTACACAGCAAAAGATCCATAAAAACAACAACATAAAGAAAAACTATCACTGCTCGCGGAAAGAGACGGCCTCGTCGTCTTTGGCTGCCAGCGCGAACCAACCGTCGCCGCCGACGTGTGTCTCCGCACCGTGGTTGTCCTCGGCCTCCAGCTACTCGTTCAAGCGGAGCGTGCGGGCACTGTGCACGGACGGGAGCACAGCCCGGTTCAAGTCGAGGACGTCCGGTTCTGCCTGCAGGAGGGCCTCGATGGCAGCGGCATCCGCGCGCTCCACGTCGAGTCGAGCCTCCGCCGCCCGGTTCAAGTCCAGGACTTCCGGTTCTGCCTGCAGGAGGGCGTCGATGAGAGCGGCATCCACGCGCTCTGCATCGAGTCGAGCCTCTGCCGCTCGGTTCATGTCTAGGACGTCCGGTTCCACCTGCAGGAGGGCCTCGATGGCAGCGGCATCCGCACGCTCCGCCTCAAGTTGAGCCTCCGCCGCCCGGTTCACATCCACGACATCTGTAGGACCTTGAAGTATGTCTAGAGGGGGGGGGGGTGATTAGACTACTTGACCAATTAAAAACTTAAACTTTTCCCAATTTTAGAGTTTGACAGATTTTAGCTATCTTAGGACAAGTCAAGCAATCATCACACAAATCAAGCAAGCATGCAAAGAGTATATAGGCAGCAGAAATTAAAGCATGCAACTTGCAAGAAAGTAAAGGGAAGGGTTTGGAGGATTCAAACGCAATTGGAGACACGGATGTTTTTGGCGTGGTTCCGATAGGTGGTGCTATCGTACATCCACGTTGATGGAGACTTCAACCCACAAAGGGTAACGGTTGCGCGAGTCCACGGAGGGCTCCACCCACGAAGGGTCCACGAAGAAGCAACCTTGTCTATCCAACCATGGCCGTCGCCCACGAAGGACTTGCCTCACTAGCGGTAGATCTTCACGAAGTAGGCGATCTCCTTTCCCTTACAAACTCCTCGGTTCAACTCCACAATCTTGTCGGAGGCTCCCAAGTGACACCTAGCCAATCTAGGAGACACCACTCTCCAAGAAGTAACAAATGGTGCGTTGACGATGAACTCCTTGCTCTTGTGATTCAAATGATAGTCTCCCCAACACTCAACTCTCTCTCATAGGATTTGGATCTGGTGGAAAGAAGATTTGAGTGGAAAGCAACTTGGGGAAGGCTAGAGATCAAGATTCATATGGTAGGAATGGAATATCTTGGCCTCAACACATGAGTAGGTGGTTCTTTCTCAGAAATGGTAAGTTGGAAGTGTAGGTTTAGTTTGATGGCTCTCTCCACGAATGAAGAGGAGGTGGAGGGGTATATATAGCCTCCACACAAAATCTAACCGTTACACACAATTTACCAAACTCGGTGGGACCGATTCAACAGACTCAGTGGGACCGATTTAGTAAACGTAGTGACCGTTAGTGATTTTCGGTGGGACTGACATGCAACTCGGTGAGACCGATTCGGTTAGGGTTAGGGCATAACGTAATCTCGGTTAGACCGATTACACAAACTCGGTAAGACCGATTTTGGTAATAAGATTTCCAGAGAGTTGGTCAAGTAAACTCGGTGGGACCGATTTGCTCTTTTCGGTGAGACCGAAATGTTACAAAAGGGAAACAGAGAGTTTACATTACAATCTCGGTGGGACCGATCACTCACTTCGGTTAGACCGAAACGTTACGAAGGGAAACAGAGAGATTACAATCCCATCTTGGTGAGACCGAGATCCCTATCAGTAGGACCGACGTGCCTAGGGTTTGTGGCAGTGGCTATGACATTTGAAATCGGTGGCGCCGGGTTGGAAGACTCGGTGTGACCGATTTTGGCTCTGGATTTAGGTCATATGTGGATGTGAGAAAGTAGTTGAGGGTTTTGGAGCATATCACAAAGCACATGAAGCAAGAGGCTCATTAAGCAACACCTCATCCCTCCTTGATAGTATTGACTTTTCCTATAGACTTAATGTGATCTTGGATCACTAAAATATAAAATGAAGAGTCTTGAGCTTTTGAGCTTGAGCCAATCCTTTGTCCTTAGTATTTTGAGGGATCCACTTTCATCATCCATGCCATGCCATTCATTGAGCTTTCCTGAAATATAGGTCTTGTAATAGCATTAGCTCAATGAGCTATATGTTGTTATGAATTACCAAAACCACCTAGGAATAGTTGCACTTTCAATCTCCCCCTTTTTGGGAATTGATGAAAACATATAGATCAAAGCTTTGACAAATGATAATAAGATTTAAAAACATCGTCGCTTTGAGAAGTATGTGATAAGCAAGAGCTCCCCCTAAATTTGTGCATAGTTTAAGATTTGCTTTGGACTGCAAATGCACAAGGAATTAGGCTCATGGTTTACTCTTCCATGTCACATACATCTTGGTGGAGCGCTCAAAATAATAAAGATTGAATACATGCACTCATCACCAAGAAAAGTGAATGATCATATAAGGATAAGTAAGATAATAACATATAATCAAGCATAAGTGTAGCTTATGATCAAACACATGATCATTAATGTCTCATAGGTAATGCATAGTATCTCAAGCAATCAAAAGCAAACAAGTTTTAAACCACCAAAGCAAGAGAGAATAAAAGCAACACTCTCTCTCTCTCGAAGCCTATGATCTATACATTTTTCTCCCCCTTTGGCAACAAGTTACCAAAAAGTTCACAGAAAATGCATAGTGCTAGATCGACTCTCAGGCTTGATCTTCAGTTGGTGGTGTAGAGATGGCTCCTTGGACGAAGGCTTCAGTTGATGTAGAGGGAGCTGAAGGAGTTAGTGCTGGAGCTGGTTGCACTGGAGCTGTAGGAGCTGTGGCTGGTGCAGATGATGTTGCTCTAGTGTCTGGCACTGGCACTGCAGCTGACCTCTGAGCTCTAGGCACTCTGGCAAATACATTAGTGGTAGTCTTGCCCTTCCTCTCCTGCATGTCATCCTGCAGCTGCTCCACAACTGACTGAATCTCAGTTACCTTGACATCAAGATCATAGAATTTTTGTTCCACGATTCTCTCCAAGCTTTCCCGATTCTGAGTTAAGGTGGCCAACACCTTCTCAATCCTCAGTGTTGATGCTATCAAGTAACCAAGCTGCTCCTGCTTGTTCTTCAAGAAATACTCAGATGCCTCCTCTTGAGTTGGCATCTTGGCAGCCTTCTCCTTCCTTGCCTTCTCCTTCTTCTCTTGAGCTTGAACTGATGATGGATCATCCTCATTCATGACAACCTCATTATCCTCAAAGTCTGGATAGAGTGGAAAATGTTCCCTATCCAATAGATATTTTCCTGTGCCCATCTTTGAGTTAATCATCTCCTGAATCTGAGGGGCATATCCACAACTCCTCTTATGATCTGCTACAGTCCTCTTAATGGTTTCCACTATAAGGCTCATGACTTTGAATTTCCGAGGCACATCAAACAAATGCAACATGTTAATTGCATGCCCTCTGATCATGCTGTGGTCACCTGGCTTAGGCAATAGAGTGTGCCTTAGGATCCAGTTGATTGTAGGCAGCCCTGACAGAAGAAAGTGGACTGATCCAAAAGAGAAAGTCTCTAGGGGTTTGTCTGGGATCTCCTTGTACATATATGCCATGGTATTGTGTCCCATTTTCTTCTTGGCATATACATCCAGATCATCATCATTTTCCTTTGGGGCATTTATCAGATTTTCCCACTCCTCAACAGTTGACTGGTACCTTGTACCTTCAGACATCCAAACTATCCTTCCATCTGGATAGAAGTGTGCTGTGGAGTAGAATTGCATTATAAGTTCATCATTCCAGTTGGTGAGCTTTTGCCCAACAAAATCTGCAACTCCACAAGCAACAAAACTGTCTTGTACTCCTGGATAGTGTTCTTCATTTTCCTTCATGTAGGTCCAGTCGACCCACCTCATATCACACACAATGGGCTTTTTGTCCAACAAGATTGTCTCATAGAAGTCCCGCTGTTCCTTTGTATGGACCCTGTAATCAACAGTAGTTCTTCTCCTTGTGGCATATGGATCTGCCATCCTCCATAGCCTCAATCCCGAATCTTTTCTGATGTTCATGTCTTCAGCCACAGGATGGGCATCATTGTGGTCTGGTATCTTAGGCTTGAGCTTCCTCAGAACTTGTCCTTCTTCATCTTCCTCCTCAGCAACCTCAGGCACTGGGGCCTTGTTCTTCTCAGCAGCTGGAATACTCCTGGTATTCCTCTTTGGTGCAGACTTGGCCTTGGGGGCAACTTTGGGTGCATCCTTGGGCTTAGGTGTTGCATCCCCTGATCTAATAGCATCTCCCATAAGCTTTGGTGCCTTTGGTGCTGGTGCAGCAAGCTCTTCTTCTTCTTCCATCATGGAAGGTTGACCAACAACCCTGGCCACGGTCTTCTTTACCTTTCCTTCCTTTTCTTTCCTTCAGCAGCAGCTGGCTCTTTGGGATCAGGTTTTTCAGGCAGTTGAGTTGATGCTCTGGCTTTGGACATTGGTTGTCTTCCTGCGGGCCTTTTAATCTTCATGCCTGGCTTTGTATTCTTAGCTGAGCCATACTCCTTTTTGAGTGCTACTTTCTTGGAAGTAGCTTCATCCTCTTCAGCTCTATAATCCTCATCTTCAGAGTCTAAAGTTCTCTTCTTCCTTTGCCTGGTAGCAGCCTTAGGTAGGTTGCTAGGAGTGCTTCTGCTGCCTTCATCTGAAGTGCTGGAGGGACTAGTGCCCTGACTCATGTCAATCTGCTCTTCTGACCTATTCTGGCTGTCACTCTAGTCTGACATGCTGCAAACTCTGACTGCTGACCCTGTGAAGAGTTATAGATGAGATAGAGTGGATGAGCATCACAAAATGCAGAGATTTTTGCAAAAGAATGATTCTAAAATTCAGTTTTAGTTTTCCACAGAAAGCATTTCGGATCAACCGATTTTCAAACTCGGTGATACCGAAGCAGTTTTGGAACCTAAACTGATGAACTCGGTTGGACCGAGTCACAGTTCGGTGGCACCGAGAATGCTAGGGTTTCACAAAGTCCTAAAATCGGTCGCACCGATTAGCAAATCTCGGTCAGACCGAGAGCTACTAGTGCAATGGCATAAGCCAAATCGGCGGGACCAAGTTTTTCAACTCGGTGGGTCCGAGATGGTTTCGGCGGAAACCTAACCCTAAATTTTCAAATCTCATCTAATCTACGGATTGCATTGACTGGATAGGAGTGTTTCAATTGTGGCAAGAATCAATAAGAACACAATGTGCTAGGAATCAGACGAGGATAGCACAGTGATCGAGTCCATACCCTAGTTCGGCGATGAACTCGCTATGGCGGCAACGGCGGAGTTGAATTCCGTTGACGGCGGCGGAGACCAGCGACAGGAGGCGGCTGGTGACGAGGAGACGATCCGGAGCCCTTGGAGGCAGAGTGAGCTATTGCGCGGGCGAAAGGGTTCGGAGGAATTTCCAAATTTTTGCCCGTGACTATATATAGCCCGACCCTGTCAATGTGACCGAGTGGAACAACTCGGTGGCACCGAGATGTATAACTGTGTCAGTTACAGCAACTCGGTGTGACCGAAAAGTTCAAATCGGTTGCACCGAGATTGAAAACCTAGATCGACTTGGTGATCTCGGTAGGACCGAAATGGAGGAATCGTTCAGACCGAGAATCACAAAGAAGTTTTGGAAGTTTAAGTCTATGACGAATCGGGGACTCCGAGTGCTCCTCACACAGAGTGGTTCGAATCTGACTTGATCAAATTTTGTGATGTAGCATGAATATAGTTTGAGATGAGAAGAGCATAGATAGCTAGAGAAAGTTCTTAGGCATTCTTGTCCATCCACTTGGCCAAAAGAAGGAAGAACCAAACAATCAAAACAACAAGTGGATGTCCTTGAATGAGTAAAATATGCACCAACATGCTCACACAATAAGATAGCAAATGAAATATGTGGCAAAGCATGCACAACCAATTCTAGCATCTATCAAACAATTGGCGATGATTGGGTCATCTATATATGAGTATATTGACTTAGGAGTCAAATGATAAACATTTGATCATAGGTCATACTCATCGTTTAAGCTCAAGTGGGGTTACCACTTTTACATAATGCATTGATGTGTTCACACCATTAGAGTTGCTTTGACTCAATTCTTAGAGTTAAGCTCCCCCTAGATGTGAGATCCCCTTTTAGAGGGATGAACTAACCTCGGGTTTTGTTGATGATGACTTCATATAGGTGTTGAAGATGTGGATGCTCAATGTTGATGTAGATCATTTGGAGCAATCCTTTGGAGTGAGTTGCACTTTCAACTTGCCTACATGGGTTAGTCCCACAAGGAACAAACAGGAATATCCAAAGACAAAGAGTGATGCACACACAAGATGATGTCCATGAAAACATTAGGTTACCTTGTCCCTTGACTTACCAACATGAGGGTTTGTGACTCCTTGAACTAGTGCAAGATGTGGAAGTTGATTGCACTTGTCATTGCCATAATGATATGAGTGAAAAATGTTGGCGGAGTCACCCTGAAGAACTCTCTAGTTCTTCTTCTTCGGGATCCACATCATCTTGATGTGAATCCTTGGAGTTGTAGTTGTACTTGATGAAGTAGAACTTGACGTAGTCTTGGGAACCCACTTGACCAAGGCCTTAGGTGCTTCTTCAAATGCATCAATCTCTTCTTGAAGCTTGTCCTTGCCTTTATGGTCTTGTGGTGGAAGATCATATTGAGCTTGTGTTCCCTTGAAGGAAGTAGGATCATACTTCTCTTGTTGAGGAACAAACTTCGTCTTGGGGTATTGATCTTCTTCCCACTCAACTCCATTGGCATTGAACTTTCGTTCAAAACCAACACCTTGATTCTTCCGGTGTCTTCCTTGCTTGCGTACAATTTCCTCGAATTGCTTACTCCCGGTAAGGCTCTTGTAAACACCTTTCTCTATAATTCCCTTCAATAAGCTATTTTCTTGCTCAAGTGTAACTTGGCTAAGAGAATCATTAGTGGAATCAAGAGAACTACTAGAAGCAACAATATTGGATTTGACATTATTATTGTTACTACTAGAGGAAGTATCTTTCTTGTACTTGTTACTAGACTTGACTTGAGGCATGTAAGTAGATAGGAGTAAACGCTTGGCAATGTAAGAAGAACTTTTCTTATGGAGATCATCATTGATTGCTTTTAAGAACTCATGTTCTTGCTCAAGATTGAGCTTTTCAAAGCGTAACTTCTCATGAGCCCTTAAAAGTTCCCGATGATCTTCGAAGATAGTTTCATGAGCCAACTTAAGAGTGTTTAGTTCTTTAGTTAGAAACTCAATTTTCTCCTTATCATTGTCATTCGTTTGATTAGCATGATTAATTGACATTTCATCATAGTATTAATCACTAGAGTTGTCAACAAGTAAATCATCATCCACAAGCAAGTCATCTTCATCACTATTGAAATCAACATACTTAGGATGTGTTACCTTTGGACCTTTGTCCATGAAGCATCTTCCAATTCCTTCATTTGGTGAATCAAATATGTCATAGGAGTTGGTTGTCACAAGTGCTAGACCGCCAACACCTTCATCTTGAGTATATTCGGAGTCGGAGTGATAGCTTCTCTCGGAGTGATGGTTGGAGTCGGAGTCGGATACCCATTCTCCAACATGAGGTTGATGTCTTCGTTTTGTGTAGTTCCTTGATGACTTGTCCTTCCTTTCCGAATCCTTGCATCTCCGTGAGGGTCTTCGTTCATAACGATCATCTCTACTCCTCCTCCCTCTCGGTGGTGATTCTTCTCTTTTGCTTCTTCTTTTTGGAGAATCTTCTCTTCTTTTGTAGGGTGCCGTACACTCATTGGAATAGTGTCTAGGCCTCCCACAATTATAGCAATTGCGCTCTCGACTAGAAGATCTTTTGTCATGGTAAGACCTTGACTTGGAGCTTCTTTCTTTGCTTCTACTCTTGTAGAATTTGTTGAAGTTCTTCACCATTAAGCTCAATTCTTCATTGAAGGTTTGTTTCTCACTTGATGATGTGGGGGCTTCACTTGAGGCTTTGTAAGCACCATTGACTTGTTGTGAAGTTCCTCCTTATCCTTGAGTGACATCTCATGAGCAACAATTCTTCCAATGACTTCCGTTGGCTTGAGATCTTTGTGGTTTGGCATCATTTGGATCAATGTGCACACGGTATCATACTTTCCATCCAATGCTCTTAGGATCTTCTTGATGATGAATCTGTCGGTCATCTCTTCACTCCCTAAGCCGACAATCTCATTTGTAATAAGAGCAATCCTAGAGTACATTTCAGTGACACCTTCACCATCCTTCATTTTGAACTTGTCAAGCTGACTTTGGAGCACATCCAACTTGGATTCCTTGACGGACTCGGTACCTTCGTGCATATCAATTGAAGTATCCCAAATTTCCTTTGCATTCTCAAGACAGCTGATTTTGTTGAATTCTTCGGGGCACAATCCGTTGAAGATGATATCACAAGCTTGAGCGTTGTATTGCAGCATCTTCAATTCTTCCGCATTAGCTTCACGGTTCGGCTCTCTCCCATCAAAGAATTCACCTTGCAAGCCAATACAAATAATTGCCCAAACGGCGGGGTTATGTCCGAGAATATGCATTTTCATCTTATGCTTCCAACTAGCAAAATTAGTACCATCAAAGTAAGGACCTCTACGGTGATAATTTCCCTCGCTAGACGCCATACTCTCCTAGGTTGTGAAACCAGGGCTATGACCACCAAAAGCTATGGAAATCAAAGCAATGGTGACCAAAGCTCTGATACCACTTGTAGGACCTTGAAGTATGTCTAGAGGGGGGGGGGGTGATTAGACTACCTGACCAATTAAAACCTTAAACTTTTCCCAATTTTAGAGTTTGACAGATTTTAGCTATCTTAGGACAAGTCAAGCAATCATCACACAAATCAAGCAAGCATGCAAAGAGTATATAGGCAGCGGAAATTAAAGCATGCAACTTGCAAGAAAGTAAAGGGAAGGGTTTGGAGGATTCAAACGCAATTGGAGACACGGATGTTTTCGGCGTGGTTCCGATAGGTGGTGCTATCGTACATCCATGTTGATGGAGACTTCAACCCACGAAGGGTAACGGTTGCGCGAGTCCACGGAGGGCTCCACCCACGAAGGGTCCACGAAGAAGCAACCTTGTCTATCCCACCATGGCCGTCGCCCACGAAGGACATGCCTCACTAGCGGTAGATCTTCACGAAGTAGGCGATCTCCTTGCCCATACAAACTCCTTGGTCCAACTCCACAATCTTGTCGGAGGCTCCCAAGTGACATCTAGCCAATCTAGGAGACACCACTCTCCAAGAAGTAACAAATGGTGCGTTGATGATGAACTCCTTGCTCTTGTGCTTCAAATGATAGTCTCCCCAACACTCAACTCTCTCTCATAGGATTTGGATCTGGTGGAAAGAAGATTTGAGTGGAAAGCAACTTGGGGAAGGCTAGAGATCAAGATTCATATGGTAGGAATGGAATATCTTGGCCTCAACACATGAGTAGGTGGTTCTTTCTCAAAAATGGTAAGTTGGAAGTGTAGGTTTAGTCTGATGGCTCTCTCCATGAATGAAGAGGAGGTGGAGGGGTATATATAGCCTCCACACAAAATCTAACCGTTACGCACAATTTACCAAACTCGGTGGGACCGATTCAACAGACTCGCTCGGACCGATTTAGTAAACCTAGCGACCGTTAGTGATTTTCGGTGGGACTGACATGCAACTCGGTGAGACCGATTCGGTTAGGGTTAGGGCATAACTTAATCTCGGTAAGAACAATTACACAAACTCGATAAGACCGATTTTGGTAATAAGCCTTCCAGAGAGTTGGTCAGGTAAACTCGGTGGGACTGATTTGCTCTTTTCGGTGAGACCGAAATGTTACAAAAGGGAAACAGAGAGTTTACATTGCAATCTCGGTGGGACGATCGCTCACTTCGGTTAAACCGAAATGTTACGAAGGGAAACAGAGAGATTACAATCCCATGTCGGTGAGACCAAGATCCCTATCGGTAGGACCGACTTGCCTAGGGTTTGTGGCAGTGGCTATGACATTTGAAATTGGTGGCGCCGGGTAGGAAGAATCGGTGTGACCAATTTTGGCTCTAGATTTAGGTCATATGTGGATGTGAGAAAGTAGCTGAGGGTTTTGGAGCATATCACAAAGCACATGAAGCAAGAGGCTCATTAAGCAACACCTCATCCCTCCTTGATACTATTGGCTTTTCCTATAGACTCAATGTGGTCTTGGATCACTAAAATATAAAATGAAGAGTCTTGAGCTATTGAGCTTGAGACAATCCTTTGTCCTTAGTATTTTGAGGGATCCACTTTCATCATCCATGCCATGCCATTCATTGAGCTTTCCTAAAATATAGGTCTTGTAATAGCATTAGCTCAATGAGCTATATGTTGTTATGAATTACCAAAACCACCTAGGGATAGTTGCACTTTCAACATTCGGTTTCGCCTGCAGGAGAGCCTCGATGGTAGCGGCATGCGCGCGCTCTGCATCGAGTTGAGCCTCTGCCTCCCGGTCCTCCTTTAGTATCGCCATGTTGAACCGCTGATCCGCCTGCACCATGGGGGACTCGGACGCCGGCACGAAGTCGACGTCCATCGTCTCATACCCATCGGGGGCCTTCTGCGCCGTGACCTCCATAGTGAACATTGGATCGGCTTCCTCCTCCTCGTAGCTTGGCTCTAGAGAACTCGGGGATTGGCCCGCCGCAAAGCGAGCTTGGGAACGGAGGTCTGTGGCACCGACCGCCACCACGATTTCTGCGCGGCGCTCCGGTGTCAGCATCTTGTAGTAAGTGATCTTGCGGCGCACCATGGCTTTCCAGCGAACTAGGGGACGCTTGATGTGGGCTAGGGGATCGAAAGGTGAGGGAATGGGCTGCAGATTGTTTTAGGGTAGTGGCTGGCGTAGGCCGAGCAGCGAAGGTTCTGGTGTGAATAATGGTTCCGATGACGACCGGTTAATCGGTTTTGACTGTACATCGCTCTTGTCGCGTTCGTGTTGTAGCCCGGCACGCTGGACCCTCCACGTCGCTCACCGAATGGAACGCTCTTCGTCTTGCGTTTTCGCTCACTTGTGGGACCGCAGTTGAGAGCAAACCGACGTCCCTCCCCCTCCCCCGCCCGCGTCATTATTATACCACCACTCCCTCCGTTTTATGCGGAGTAAATAAAAACAGAGGGAGTATACTACGGATGAGGATCCCCTGACGTGGCCGAACCCATTGAGTAACTGACATGCGGGGCCTAGCAAGCATGGGTTCCGCCAGTAAGTGACCGAAAGGGAGGGTAAGGCCGGGATACCTACGTCAGAGGATCCACTTCCACTATACTACTTTGACCAAATGTTAGAGTAATAATATATGACATGCAACTTACACAAATGTTAGAGTAATAATATATGACATGCAACTTACACAAAGCATACAGGGTCTAATGCGTTTTTCGAGGCTAACTTTGACCAAATGTTAGAGTAATAATATATGACATGCAACTTACACAAAGCATATGGTCAATTTCGTATGTGAAAGGAGTTTCCAATGATATAATTTTCACATTATACATCTCATGTACTCCCTTCGTCTAGGTGTGTAAGTCATCTTACGAAAACCAAATAATCCCAAAACACGTAGGTGCGGTGCATTAACTTCTACCTCGTTTCTTGTTTCTTGGCATATGAACCAATAAGAGATGAGGGTGTGCATGCTTTTAATGACCTGAGACTATCAAACATGACATGCAGTGGTTAGTTCATTGCATGCAATACTATTAATTAGCAAATAAACATTAATGTCTCTCGTTTCCCCCTCCTCCTTGGTCACGGTGCATAGCCTAAGATGACTTACTCACCTATGTGAAAGGAGTACTATTAATCTTGTCAATAGTCAAATTGGAAACCATCTCGATTACAAATCTAGGAGTACGTACGAATCTAACCATATTGATTGGGCGTTGTTGAATGTTGATACTCTTATAAAACTTATATGTAAATTAGAAAGGATAGGAGGGAGTATATTGTATGTTCAAAAATGAAACAAACATTGAATACCCTTTATATATGATTTGCGGATGCTATGATCACCGGTTCAAAATTTTGAATCCGCCTTAGGTATCACGTGCCCCCAATCGTTCCCTCTCGATTTCATCGCGGGGTCCGGAGATCTATTGAAAGAGGACTAGGGTGGGTACATGTGAATGATACTCGGCGGAATGTTCAAATGAGGCATGCGGGAGGATGGACTCGACTGGAGGGTGACATGATCGATGGAGAAGAGGGTTGGAGAGGAATGAGAAATAAGCAAACGCCACATGATTACACTTGAATGGCTCAAATAAACAATAAGTTGTCTTGCGTGGCCTACATAGTGAAAGCCCAAATGCGCAACGCGGAGCACTGACACTCGAATATGACCGGGAAAACAGGGAAACCGACATGTGGGGCACACCCGTCGGGATGACGTAGCGCAGACTAGTCCAATGGAGGAGCTGGCCCATGACCTCCTCGCCACCGACAACCGTTCATGTGGGTTGTTGGGGCCAACAACGGGGCGCAGCTCCAGCACCGCCTCTGGACACGGCGACCGCGGTGAGCGACACACTCATATCATCGATAGACACGGTCGGTTTCGGTGTGCCGAGGGTGGCGTTTGTGCTATGGCACGACCAACCGTATGTTTGGTTTGTGCCCAAGGTTGCCCCATCAAAGCATTGGATAGCCAAAATTTTGGTTGAGGTATTGGTTGCCCATGATTTGGCCGACATTGGCAAGAAAAATGAACTAGAGTTGGCTAGAGTTCATTGGCATGCCAAAGAAATGGCAACCATCCAAACAAAGACCAATCTTTGGGTCATGACCAAAATTTTGGTAAGGTGCACTTTGGCCACAATCCAAACACACCCCAACACCCGACTCGTCGAGGATGCACGGGGAGCCGTGATGCGTCCGCGGAGTGGTGTAGTGCGGCCAACTGCATCCTCTGGACCTGAGACCATGCCGGGTCGTCTTGCTTTTTCAATGACCTGCGGGGATCGCATTTGAGCAAAGGGCATCTCCAACGTTGCCACGACCGCAGCTAACTACCCTGGCACACCAAAGCCCTCGTCCCTCGCGCTGTCGCGCGGTGCGTTCCCAGCCGGCGCCAGCTGCCCGCATTCATGCCGTCCGTTCGTATGTCGTCGTTAAGAGGCTCGGTACCCGAGGAACCAACTTCGACGACTTAATGACGCACCCGGACGCTTGGCCTCACCGGAATGCGCTACTTAAAGCGGCAACGCCCAGCTAACCTCCACACCATAGCGCATTGTCCTCCTACCTGGCACCACATCCGCCATGACTGCAAGTGCGAACGCTCTGCGGGAGAGCTTGTCTTCGGGGATGAAGCTCGAGGTCGCCGCCCTCGCTCAAGTCGCCTCTCGCGACGCAATAGCGGCGTAGCCGGACGCTGACGCGACCGCACAAGCGGTGGCCACGCTCGCGGCCGATGACGGGAGCACCGTCAGCCACGCGTCCTACTTGCCCCCGTCCAACATTCGGCACCGCCGAGGTCGGGGACTCCTCCGAGGATGAGTAGGGCATGGGAGGCGGCAGGGCATGGTGTGCCAACTGGCCGGTCCGTATCCCGTGTTCTACTCTTCCTCGCCGGAGACCGCACCTTCACTTCACGGGTCTTGAACCCCGCCCCCGTACATAGAGATCATAGATGGAGGACATTGGTCGCCGCCGTAGAATAGGTTTAGGGTCGGGTTTCTTTTATTTTTCTGTCCTATAAAAGTTCGAAATGTAATGAAAATCTGCCGTGTTTGCATTAATCTCGGCCGGTGTATATGAACTTTCACAATAATATACATACTGTAGGAGTACTAGAAAGATGCCCGTGCGTTGCACGGAAGATCAAGATCTTGTGGGAGAAAAGGATGAACGAGGGAAAGCCTTATCTGCAAATGTGGAGAGGAGTGCGGGTAAATTGTCATAGTTTCCTTCCTATCCGTTAGCTATAGATTGGATGGCCTATATTGCAGGATGACAGGCATACCATCATCACCAACTCTGCTTTTTATTGAACCGAGACAAATCTAAAAAACCCAACTAAGCCAACCTCCCAGCATATCGCGCGGGAAAAGACCCGGCCGCGCCGTTGTAGTCGGGATTACCGGATTACTAGTAGTAGTATCGATGGATCGTGCGAAGCAACTTTTTTTTGAGGGGGCGAAGCACCTAGTTTAAAAGGAAAAATGGTAGTACACTCACAACACTCCTGTCGTGGTCGCATTGCACCCCACACACGTTCGGTCCTCCACACGGCTCACGCAAATGGAACGCGCTTCGGCTTGCCTCTTCACTGACACGTGGGACTGCACTTGGAGAAACCGACCATGCGCCAAACTCCCCCCGCCCACCATGCGAAAATCCTACCCCCCACACAAAAATTCCCCCCAAATTCGATTCAACCGCCATTCGGCCAAATATTCCCCAAACCCCCCTCCCCCTGTCCCCCCTCCACTCCATTCGCTCCGCCAAAGCCGCCCTCCCCGCCGCGCCGATACGTCGGCGCCGCGGTTCGTCGAGGGGACGCACGACAATCCTCTCGCTCCCACAGTACGCTCTCGTAGACTGCCGTCCTCTAGCCGCGCCGCCACCTCTAGCTATGTTCTTGTGGAGGCGCACGGCGGTCAGCGCCACCACCACTGGCGACGTTCGTGTGGAGACGCACGGTGGTCAGCTTCTCCCATGGTACGCACATTCTAGACCGAGGCCCCGTTCATGTCGGTGTAGCACTGAATGTTAGCTGATAGACGCTGTTAATCTCACTGTTTGCCGAAGTAGTTTACTGTCAATATGCTCTGCTTAAGAAGCTTCCTTGCCCTGTTCTGCACTCAATCTGCTTAGATGAGATGGCATGCCAAGGCCGATTAGTTGCTAAAATATCCTGCCATATATTTATTGTGACGTAGATTGCCATGGTATAGTAGCCAATCTGTTAGGTGAAATAGCTCTACACCATTTTATACTCGATCTTTGTTGCTGTGATGACCTTCGATAGTTCGATGGCTGTGTGCTCGGCCTCATTGACTGCTGAAACAGCCTGCCATAATTTAGCACTCAAATCTGTTTGCTGAATTAGCTTTACATATATTTCGTTACTTAGATCTGCTCGTCCAAATATCTTGCCATAGCTTTAGACATCGACCTAGGTATTTTTTTGGACTTCATCAAAAAGCATATATGTTTTTCCTGTAATATCTAGTAGAAGAACTAATTTGTATGTCTAACAGATGGACAAGACTTGGATAACTTCTGCTTGAAGATTCTTTGCTGCATATGTCGAGGGGGTTGAAAACTTCATGAACTTTATCAGAGCTGAGTACGGTGGTCCGAAATCAGATGTGCTCTGCCCGTGTAGCAGTTGTATGAATTCAGTTACAAGACCCCAGTCAACTTTGCAAAATCATCTACACTTGTATGGGATGTCGATCACATATACTAGGTGGGTTCATCATGGTGAAGCTGTGAACGTCAATGTTATTGACTACGTGGAAGCAGCAGATCACCATCTTGATCTGCCTGATGCTCAGGTGGAAGAGGAGGAGGAGGTGGTGGCGGCGGAGCCAGTGAGTTTGACCAACATTGAAACAATGCTACGAAATTCTCGTGCATTCCGTGAACTTTCACCTGCAGAAGAAAAACGGTGGGCCCGCATGTTGGAACAATGCAACGTTGCTGTCACCCCAGGAAATAAGCTGTCAGTATTCTCAGCTATGGTCACCTTTCTTTAGGTGAAGACATCTGAGCGGATGACCAACAAATCATTCGATGTAATGTTGGCTGCTTTCCGCAAACTTTCCCAGATGCGTCTGAGCTGCCACACACCTACAGTAAAATGAAGAATTTCCTTCGTGCAGCTGGAATTGGATATGATATGATCCATGTTTGTAAGAATAATTGTGTTCTGTTCCGGAAGGATTATGCCAACTTAAGTGAATGCCCAAAATGCAAATCATCAAGATGGAAAGATGGCGATGCTGTGAAGAGGGTTCCTCATAATGTTCTGAGACATTTTCCAATTACACCAAGATTGCAGAGGTTGTTTCATGATGCTGAAACAAGAGAGGATGTACTGTGGCGTTCTAGGAACCAGGAGTACAGAGATCAGAATGTAATGAGCCATCCATCTCATGGTAGTGAGTGGAAAAGCTTCAACGATAAACACAAAGAGTTTGCTGCTGACCCAAGAAACATTAGACTTGGCTTAGCTTCAGATGGATTTAACCCATTTGGCCACCAGAGCACCACATATAGCATGTGGCCAGTGCTTGTTATCCCTTACAACATGCCTCCAAATGTCTGCACCAAAGAATCAAACTACATGATAGCCTTGCTCATCCCAGGTCCAAAAAGTCCTGGAAAGGATTTTGATTTGTTCATGGAGCCTCTTGTGGAGGAACTTCAACAGCTATGGAAGGGTGTTCTCACTCGAGACCTATATAGCAGCCCACTAGCTGATTTCTTTCTGCGTGCTGTTGTAATTTGGTGCATCCATGATTATCCGGCTTTGGGCACTATGTCAAGGCGAACGACACATGGTTACAATGCATGTGTTTGCTGTGACAGGAATCCGCTGTCATACGCAATACTTAGCAAGATCTGTTACATTGGACACCGCCGTTTCCTTGCCAAGGACAAGCCGCATCCTAGAAAATACCGAAGACATGTGTTCAATGCAAAGCATGAAAACTGTGATGCGTCAAAGAGGCTCACCGCCGATGAGTTGCAAGTGGAATTAGAGAAGGTCAGGCATATTACACCAGGAAACCATCTTGGTAATGGTAGCGGGAAAAGGAAGCGTGGGACGGTAGAAGAGGGATTATTGTTTACCCGCAGGTCCACTTTGTGGGACTTGGAGTATTGGAAAGATTTGGATCTGCGGCATAATCTTGATGTGATGCACATCGAGAAAAATATATGTGACAGCATTATCGGCACACTTCTTAACATTGAAGGCAAGATGAAAGATACCTTAAAATCTAGGATTGATTTGACACACTTGGGTATCAGAAAGGATTTGCAGGTGCAAGATGAAGGTAAACCACAGGATATGGCACCAGCTGTGTACGTCTTGGACAAGGTAAAAAGAAAAGAATTCTGCGAGGTCCTGTCACGTGTGAGATTCCCACATGGATTTGCTTCCAACCCTGAAAGGAGAGTCAGTGCAGATGGAAACAAGGTACAAGGGTTGAAAACTCATGACTGCCACATCCTACTTCAAAGGGTTTTACCTGTTATCCTTAGAGGATTGGGCCGCCCTGACTTATACAGAGCAGTTGCAGAGTTGGGACAATTCTTCAGGAAACTCTGCAGTAGAAATATCAGGATAGATGCTTTGGAGCGTCTTAGAGACAAGATACCAACTATCCTATGCGACCTTGAGAAGATACATCCTCCAGCCTTCTTTGATGTGATGGTGCATTTGGCTGTTCATCTACCTGATGAGGCACTACTTAGAGGTCCAGTACAGTATGGCTGGATGTACCCTATTGAAAGGCGGCTAGGCACTTTCGAGGGCTATGTTAGGAACAGAGCTAGACCCGAGGGTTCCATTGCAGAGGCCTAGATTTCTACAGAAGCGTTGGCATTCTGCTCAAAATACATTGAAACAGCTGATTAGCTTAGCAAAGAGGTGGGTGAAGACAATCCCGGGCTCAATGTTTTCGATTATTCTGTTCGAGTTACAGGGAAGAGTCGACAAGAGGACAAACCTAAAGATTTGGACAAAATGGTTTGGTATGTGTTGAATAACTTCCTGAGATACTACCTTATATCAAGTAAGTGCAGTACTGCAGCTTATACATCGTAATCTACTAAACTTGCAGCACATTCTTATATATTTAGATGTTTGACGCGATCACTATGTTGTGCAGCATCTACAAGGAGGAGTTACTGCCGCAAAATCCAAGAAACATTGACAAACTGGTTATGGCATGATTTGCGAAATGGTTCAAGAACCATGTAAGCTTTTGAAGTGCACTGCCAGTTTTTTTAATATATTGAGTACATAAGATGATCAACTTGTCTATTTTCTAACCATAGGTTAAGAAGATGCGGGAGGATGGGCAGGCAGTTGATGATGCCCTTTACTCACTAGCAATGGGTCCTGATACTCGGGTAAGACATTATGAATCTTGCGTTGTTGGAGATGTGCGCTACAACACCCTTGCACGAGACGAAGGCAGGAAGACACAAAACAGTGCCATCATGAGCACGGATACGTATGACAAAGAGACAACTGAAATGTATGCTAACATAACAGACATTGTTCAGTTGCAGTATATCTCCAGTTTCGAGGATCATCGGTGTGTGGTTCTGTTGTGCTGTCATTGGTATAACCTGTTTTCCAGGATCGCAAAACCCAGAGCTGATGATTATTTCAAATCCATCAATGTCAAGGTGGCGTACCAGACCAACGAGCCTTTTATTTTGGCAAATCAAGCAACACAGATATTTTTCTTGGAAGACACATTTGCATGTAGCGATGGCTGGAGAGTATTGCAAATGTTTGAGTAGAGGAATTCGTTTAATGAAGTTGCACAACAAGATGATGCTTACACTGCTCCTGATGTACAAGATAACACAGATGTTCCTAATATCTTTGAAAACCATCACGTTAATGACGCCGGTGAAAAGATTGCCTATCGTGCTGTGGACATACAAGAGTTGATCAAGAAGAAGCCAAGGTTCGAGGACGTTGAGGACGAAAAAGAAGATGACACCATGGGGAATTACGATTCAGATTGATACACATGGCAAAGATGTTGCCGCTGCTGCTGCGGATGATGATTACATTGCTTTTGTCGTATTTGCCTGTCAGAAGACGTTTTTTTATCTACTATGTGAAATTGTGTTTGCTATGACAACTGAAACCTGATGAACATGTTGTTTAGTATTTTGCTGTGAGAACATCACTTGTTATGTATGCTGATTTGAGTTTGGTGATTGTATGACAACTAAAACATGATGACACTGTTGTTTAGTTGTACTCATATTTGGCTGTGAAACTTGAATTTGATGACATAGTTTGCTGTTGGACTGCAATTTGCTCGACGTCTTCGAATGAGAACAAAGCTGACCTGACAGGGCCTCTGCTATTTATTTATTTATTTATATGAGCAAAAGGGGATACCCCCTGATTTCCGTTAATAGAAATCATTAGATGTTCACAACACTATGCCCAGCCTGCTACACAGGTTTCATTCATTACTAGTTTCAGCAAAGTGCTCATGTCATAGCCACTGAATACATCACGAGTGCTACATACACTGCAAATAAAGAGACAATAATCCTATAGAGCACATCGATTTTGCCCATTATCTTCACAAGCTCTTTCATCTCCTCATTGCTGTCAAGGCCGTTCAGCAGCTGTTGCTTGGCCATGATCATAGGAACTGCATCTTTAACCTTCTGCTCTGCATCTTGCTCTTCTACCGTTCCTTCAGTTACTTGTCCAACACCCCAACCTGCTGGTATTGGGATTCCTCGGCTAACCAAATAATCAACGTAGTTGCATTCCCCCACATCAGCAACTTCCCAGAAATACAAATCACACGAATCTTCCCTTTTCTGCACGAATCAAATTGGAAGATCATCAACCAAACTATTAAAAAAATCAGCAACTAAAAGCAGCAGAACAACACTTAAACATATTATTACCCCATGATTCGGGCATTTGTAGAAGACTCGGCCAGGGTTGCGGATTATGGTTGAGACGCGACGGATGACTCTGCGTGATTTGCAGCAGTGGCACCACACAAACGGCAGCGGGTTGCAATGAGCAATCGGCTGCGGTGCGCATGCCGGCGGGGGTGTGATGAGACCCACAGGCGATGGTACGGGTGGCGACTTGGCGCATATCTGGTTGTTGCCTGCTGAAGAGCAGGTGGACGAGCAGCCAGCGGACATGGTTGCTACGGCCAGAGCTTCTGATGCTAGGCAGAGTAAGTAGGGAAGAGGAGAAGCGAACGTTGGATATGTCAGTTTCATTACTTGCAGAGTAGCATAGCACCATATATAGTCATAGTCTAGGTTTGGATTCGAACCAGCTACAGGAGCACGTCTTTCTTTTTTCTAAAACTCTGCAACGTCTCTTTACTGGTACACTAGCTTTTTCTGTACGCCTTCCCAAGTCTTTGATTTTCTTTCCCTTTTTTTGTGAGGAAGGAAGGAGGACAAAATTGAGAGTTCCTTGGACTCAAACCCGAGACCTCTCAGTTGAAAACCAAGGATGCTAGTCACTTATGTGGCGAATGTTCCCTGTGAGGAGGACGGCAGACGAACGCATTTTCCTTGCAGTTTTCTTCCTATATATAAAAAAGTATGCTACTTGGTGTCCGCTTAGTCAAATAACGATTGTGCCAACCTTGACCGCTCGATTGACATTCAATGTCTGTCGCGTTTCTTCAATCTCTTCTTCCTCGAGCCGCCAAAGCCAAACCAACGCAGGCGGGACCGCCTGCTCCTGCCTCCCACGGCTGGCTGTGATCTTCCCCGACTCCTGTTCGTTCCCGTCCGAGGCCTCACCATGTTCCTCCGCCTTGGTTCGCTCGCCGCGGCGCCACCCTCCGGTGTTGTCAACATGGTCAACAACCGAGAGGAATAAGGAGATGATTGTACATGGTCAGGATGATAGTAGGGACCCAACAGCGTGCATAGTAATTTTGTTTTTTCGGGACGGAGAAGGGTATCAACTGGGTTGTGCGGGACCCGTGGCCTGTCTAGCCCAGGCTTTTATTTCATATGTTTAGCACATGACGAGCCCAGTTTGTTTTTTTCCTTTCTGAAAAATGGCTAGCCAGCTATTTTGTTTTTTGCAGAATAACCAACATAGGCCTACTTGCTTTTCTACGCCCCGCTGGGCCGGAAATGGGCTATAAGTAATAAGAAATGGGCTATAAGTAATAAGACAAGGAGGGATGCATTTCCCCCAGAAAATGGGCTATAAGTAATAAGAAATGGGCTATAAGTAATAAGAAATGGGCTATAAGTAATAAGAAATGGGATATAAGTAATAATAAATGGGCTGTAAAATGAAAAAAATACAGCAAACAGGCAATTAGTTCCCAAATACTGTTTTCTTTCGGATTTTGATATTTTAAATTTCATTGTTTTTCTGCGCGTACAATTTCATTGAATTTAAATTAAGGTATATTTAGATTTAAAATTAATTTGAATCTGGCTAGAAATTTCGGGCTGTATGCTGTTTGGGACAGATTTGGAGGCTGACTTGTGGGTCTACTAGGTTGACGTGTACTTTGGCTTTGTCAACTTAATCCACAAACAATTCTAGTAGCAGTGACCGTTGGATGTTAATCCAACCGCCGCGCTGCTTCTTCAATATCTGATCTTCTTGCTCCAGCCGCCCAAACCAGCTCCGGTGGGACTACCTGCTCCCGCCTCCCGTGGTCGGCTGTGCTGCCGCACAGGCCGCAACGCCCCACCCTACTTCATTGTTGGCCAGGCCATTCCTCTACTCACCCACACCTCCTGTTATTTTCCGACGACAGCAGCCGCACCAGTAAACTCTCGTACTCCCCACCGCGTGGGCAACCATTGCCCAGTCTTCCCCGGCTCCGTGTCGTTCCCTTCCTAGGCCTCACCGTCGTCCACCGCCATGGTGCTCTCGGCGCGGCCTGGTCAACGTGGTCAACGAACGACATCCATCGGCTGTGGACTGTACGCGCAAAATAATGATTGCTCCACGTGACAACTGGGACCCACCGGAAGGGCCTCTATATTTCGCGAAAAAACGTTCCCCCCGCTGACATGTCGGACCCACCAGCTATATCTTCGCACGCAAGGAAGTGCCTCCTTATTACGCACAAAAAAATGAATACCCATTGAGGGAGTCCTGGATTAGGGGGTGTTCGGATAGCCGAACTATCACCGTTGGCTGGACTCCTGGACTGTGAAGATACAAGACTGAAGACTTCGTCCCGTGTCCGGATGGGACTTTCCTTGGCGTGGAAGGCAAGCTTGGCGATACGGATATGTAGATCTCCTACCATTGTAACCGACTCTGTGTAACCCTAACCCTCTCCGGTGTCTATATAAACCAGAGGGTTTTAGTCTGTAGGACGAACAACAATCATACCATAGGCTAGCTTCTAGGGTTTAGCCTCTTTGATCTCGTGGTAGATCTACTCTTGTACTACCCATATCATCAATATTAATCAAGCAGGAGTAGGGTTTTACCTCCATCGAGAGGGCCCGAACCTGGGTAAAAACATCGTGTCCCTTGTCTCCTGTTACCATCCGCCTAGACGCATAGTTCGGGACCCCTACCCGAGATCCGTCGGTTTTGACACCAACATTGGTACTTTCATTGAGAGTTCCTCTCTGCCGTCATCTTTAGGTCCGATGGCTCCTTCGATCATCAACAACGACGCGGTCCAGGGTGAGACTTTTCTCCCCGAACAGATCTTCGTATTCGGCGACTTTGCACCGCGGGCCAATTCACTTGGTCATCTAGAGCAGATCGAAAGCTATGCCACTGGCCATCAGGTCAGATTTGGGAGTTTGAACTACACAGCTGATATCCGCGGAGACTTGATCTTCGACGGATTCGAGCCACAGCCAAGCGCGCCGCATTGTCTCGATGGGTATGATCTAGCTCTGCCGCCGAACAGTGCCCTGGAGGCCGCACCAGCGTCCGCTCCGACCCTCAGCTCGGAGCCGACTTCGCCGATCGAGGACGAGTGGCTGGACATCGCCTCGGGGGCTACGATCTCTACGGAAATTGAGCCGAACACCATCCCTGTCCCTTGCAAAGCCCGTGACTCCGAGGTGCCGGACTCCTCTCCAGACTCTGAACCTCCCGCGCCCCTGCCAATCGAATCCGATTGGGCGCCGATAATGGAGTTCACTGCCGCGGACATCTTTCAGCACTCGCCCCTTGGCGACATCCTAAATTCACTAAAGTCACTACTTTATCAGGAGAGCCATGGCCGGACTATGGTCAGGAAGGTTGGGATGCGGACGACGAAGAAATTCAACACCCACCCACCACCCACTTCATAGCCACTGTCGAAAGTTTAAACGACGTGCTCAATTTCGACTCCGAAGACATCGACGGTATGGACGACAATGTAGGAGATAACCATGAACCAGCACCTACAGGGTATTGGACAGCCACCCCATCTCACGATGTATACATGGTGGATACACCTAAAGGAAGTGACGACGAGGAACGACGAGACGCTACGAAGGATAAATCCCTCGAAAAGCAGTCAAGACGGCGACGAAAGCGCCGCACAAAGTCCCGCCTCGACAAAGACGGCAGCCATATAGACCCAGCCATAGAGCAGGTCGAACCGGTGGACGACGAACATGCCATTGAACAACCGTCCGAACAGGACAACTTGGATAGACAATCCGTCCCCGGCGAAGATAATAGTCCGGACGATCTCACACCGGACAAATTGTTGGAGCAGAAGAACCTCCACAAAAGGCTCGTCGCCACTGCACGTAGCCTGAAAAAGCAGAAGCAGAAGCTCAAAACAGCAGAAGATGCACTCAGAATTAGATGGAGCAAAGTACTCAACACCGCAGACAAATACGGCGACAGTCACCAAACAAAGAGCTACTCGAAGCGCAAACGACTGCCCAAATTCAATGAGGAGGCCTTAGAGCCCCCGCAATCAAAGAACAAAGAGGCCGCCCGGTCGGATAGATGACCACATGACAAGCATAGAGCGGCAAGCGGTGCCGCACACAAGCCGGCACGCGATTCGCATAAGGATTCACATCAAAAGGATGGCCCAGTTAGGTCCATCTACGGGCCAAGAAAGCAAGCTCTCCTAAGCAATGCAACACGCCAAATATCCGGACATCACGGCACACCCAAATATAGGGGTGCCGCACACCCCCTATGTTTCACCGATGAGGTGCTGGATCACGAATTTCCAGCGGGATTTAAACCCGTAAACATAGAAGCATACGACGGAACAACAGACCCTGGAGTCTGGATTGAGGATTACATCCTCCACATACACATGGCTAGAGGAGATGATCTCCACGCCATAAAATACTTACCCCTCAAGCTCAAAGGGCCAGCACGGCACTGGCTTAAAAGCCTCCCTGAAAATACCATTGGAAGTTGGGAAGAGCTCGAGGATGCTTTTCGAGCAAATTTTCAAGGGACTTATGTCCGCCCTCCGGATGTAGACGATTTAAGTCACATAACTCAACAACCCGGAGAGTCAGCCCGCAAATTCTGGAACAGGTTCCTCACCAAAAAGAACCAAATAGTCGACTGTCCGGACGCCGAAGCCTTAGCAGCTTTCAAACACAATGTCCGAGACGAATGGCTCGCCAGGCACCTTGGCCAGGAAAAGCCAAGAACAACGGCCGCACTAACAAGCCTCATGACCCGCTTTTGCGCGGGAGAGGATAGTTGGCTGGCAAGATGTAGTACCAGCGACCCAAGTACATCCAAAATCAGAGATGGAAACGGGAAACCACGACGTAGTAGGGACCAGCGCCGGACAAGGGGAAACATCCCGAAGAGCACGACAGTCAACGCCGGATTCAAAAGCTCTCGGCAGAATCATAAAAAACTGCCCCTCAAGGATAACAGCCATGAGCTATCCAACTTAAACAAAATCTTGGACAAAACATGCCAAATCCACAGTACCCCCAGGAAGCCTGCAAACCATACCCACAGAGATTGTTGGGTCTTCAAGCAGTCCGGCAAACTCAATGCCGAACACAAGGGGCTCGACACACCAAGCAAGGACGATGACGAACCCCACAAGCAGAGCACCGGAAAACAAAAGAATTTCCCACAAGAAGTCAAAACAGTAAACTCACTTCAAGTGACAAAAGGGAAAATCAGAACGGCGCCCATAGAAATACGCGCCGCACGGCCTATCCCAGCGGAGTCCCGACATTGGTTGTCAAAACCAATCACCTTTGATCATCAGGATTAATCCGGAAGTATCCGGAACGCAGGATGGACTGCCCTGATATTAGATCCTATAATCGACGGACTCCAATTCATAGAAGTCCTAATGGACAGCGGTAGTGATCTAAACCTGCTATATCAGGACACAATCCGCAAAATGGGGATAGACCCAACCAAAATTCGCCACAGCGACACCTCCTTCATGGGGGTAATGCCAGGCCTATATGCCTATTGTATGGGCTCCCTACTGCTAGAAGTTGTGTTTGGCTCATCGGACAACTTCCGCCGTGAAAAGTTAACCTTCCATATCGCCCCATTCAAAAGTAGCTATCAGGCACTATTGGGGCGTGAAGCTTTTGCCCGCTTTAATGCAATACCGCATTATGCATCTCTTACACTTAAAATACCCGGTCCACGCGGCATCATCTCATTAAAGGGAAATATCAAGTTTTACTCGAGCACGGAAGAACGTGAGACTGCCTAGACAGTCACACACTAATCCGGCTCCGCTAAACCAAGCACCTGAACAGGTCATAAGGACCCCGGACACGGCTAGACGAGTCCGACGTAAACATATGAAGGCCTACTAGCCGCACACCCCCGTACAAGGGGCTGCATGCATGTACAACAAGAGACAATAAAGCTCAATTTTATTCGCTTTTTGAATCGTACTCCGTTTATTTAATATAAAGTACATTTTTCGCACGATCTTTCTTCAACTAAGTTCTTCTCTTTTACAGATGAACACCGTGCTACACCCGTCCAGGATACGGCACAACGGAGACACAGGTGCAGACGTGCAGTAGGGACCCGTTGCAAGGATTCTTTTCAGATTAAGACCCTGCATAAACCTTTTTTACTGTCTCTTGTTGATACACATCCCCCGGTTTCTTGCTATAACCGAGGAGGAGGCTGGCGTTTTGGCATCGACCGCGTCAGAATTTTTTGCGTGTACCTGGACACCAGGGGCTTAGGGCATTGTTCTGCCTGTTTTCATAAAGACCGAATACCTTAGGGAGTGTTCGGTGTCTCGAGTTAGGCCTTATATGCATCAGCTCCGAATCATGTCTTTGGTCAAATGTTGGGTTTGCCCGGCTCCTGTGTTTGGCTGCCTTATGTTCCGTTCTATTGGCTAACGCGGCACCAAGAGAACTACTGTGATTGTGCCCCGGTTCGGCCTGGTGAGCACCTCAGTAGAGAAAGCCGAAAACTGAATGTCATGATATAGCGTGAGACTGGTCAACCACTCGATGACCCACCGGAATGTTTAGAATTCCTCTGCATTAACGAAGGACCATTTCCCGGTCAGGCACATACGCGCCCCGAGTTCGGGAGAGCGCGGTGCCCCTAGGGGCTATATAGTAGCCCCACCATCGAACTCCTATGGCTAAGTGAAAGTGATAAAGCATTATAGTCCGGTTGCCTAGTTTGCTACGCTATCACCTCCTTTACAGGACCAAGACGTTGGATTAAGTGTGAAAATGCGCCTTTTTTGCAAACACCCCCGCACTATGTGCGTGGGGGCTGAAGCCGAAGACTGCCATCTTTCGGGTTATATACACATATACATTAACGGCCGCACAGGAGGTACTTTAATACTTGAACGCACAAGTATAAAAAGCCCTTATATTATATTGAAACATTGTTTCACAAATCATACATGTCATTAGAACATAATATCCTTCGAGCACTGCGTCTCTATTAAACGAGCGCCCTGCAGGATTTCCTCAAAATAGTGCTCGGCAGGTACTCGGCTTCTGTCCGAATCCTGGGATGCACCATCGGTGGCCTTCATCTCCTCCCAGTATGTCTTGACACGGGCAAGAGCCATCCGCGCACCCTCTATGCATGCTGACCACTTCATTGCACCAATATGCGGCCCCACACCAAGGAACTGCTGCACCAAGCCAAAATAACTCTTCGGCTCGGGCCTGTTCGGCCATAAATGAGTCACAACATTCTTCATGGCAAGTCCGGACAACCTATTCAGCTCAGCCCATTCGGCCAAATGATCGGTCAATGGAAGCGGACGCTCTGGACTATGGAACTGCGACCAAAAAAGCTCTTCCATTCCGTGATCCTTTTGGCCTCGGAAGTGTTCGGCCGCGTCTGCGGCACTCACCGCCAAGTCCAGATAAGCATCCTCCACACCCCACAGCTGGCCCAACCGAGTATACTTGGGATCCGTGAATTTCCTCCGCAGCAGAAAAGGCTTTCCAGCCGCAATATCTTCGGCCTGACGTAGCTCCTCTTTCATAGCTCTCATCGCAGAGCGAGCATCCTTGGCCTCAGTAGCGGCCTTTTTTAGGTCCTCTTGTTCCGCTCGACCTTCTTTTTCAAGAAGCTCGCAACGGTCAGTAGCATTCTTCAACTTTACGGCCATCTCGGCCATTTCTTTCTTGCTTCGGCAGTGAGCAGCCTATTCGGCTCTCAGCTCTTCGGCCGCTGTTAAGGCAGCCGCATCACTTTTTCGGGCTTGCTCCTTGGCTCGGGCGAGTTCCGCCCGAAGGTTCTCCATGGCAGCGGCACCATCTGCGTCAAGCATACATGTTGTAAGGCATAGACATTAAGCTAGCTTACCGGGTGTCCGCGGAGAAGCTGCATACCTTGTGACTCGTCAAGTCGCTTATTGACAAGCGCGATGTCAGAATCCACCACGTCAAGTTGCCGCTTTAGTTCGGCCAATTCATCAGTCTGGCTTGCCACCGGACGCTTCGCCACCTACATAGGAAGAGCGCATATTATACCTGGGATTATGATCCTCGGTGCGCTGTCATTTTTGACAATGCACCGAGTCTCAGGGGCTACTATCTATACAGGGCGCATTCTATATGCAAAACTGTCAGAAGGTACATCATTTTGCGTACCTCAAAACCCGTCAGTAAACTTATGATGACGTCATGAAATCCGCTTTCAGCGGATGAAATTCTTTCAATCACCGTACCCATTAGCGCACGGCGATCTTCCGAGATAGATGCTCGCCCGAGCAGATCTTTCAGCTCCTCCGACCGTACACCAGTCGGGGCCGGACTCGTCCGATGGCCTTTTTCGAAGGCCGGACACGGAGGGCTTTGAGGGGACATACGACTGCCTTCGGGCCCCGCCGGATTCGGAGAAACCCTCCACGACGACACCTTAGGGTCGTCCGCCTCGCATGACGGTACGGCAGGCGGAGGCGTTTCACTCTCCATCATCTCCGGATCAAGACCCCCTGAAGACGAGCTCTGCTGATAAGGGCTGAGATCCGAACTACAAGGAAAAATTTCGGTTATCTTCAAAAATAAAACAGGGATGTCTCTCATTTTAAGAAAATGCCCCTCTTTACTTACGGCTCGCTGGAGGGCTGATCTCCTTGGGGAAATAGTGCGGCCGGGGCATCTCCCGGCGCAGGACCCTCTGGCGAGGATTTCTTCCCCTGCTTCAAGGCCTTGGTCTCCGGATCTTCAGAAGCGGTCCTCTTCTCCCCTTGGAGGGAGGGATTCTCGATCCCTCCTTTCTTAATAAACTCCTTCGCGGAGGCAGTAGCTCCCTTGTTCCCCCCTTCACCTTCTTCAAAAGGCGCAGCCTTTAGCATCCTGGTTAACACAGGATCCGGTGTGGTCTCAGGGAGGGGGGCCGGACACCGGATCAGTTTTGCTTTCGCTATCCACTCCTGTTCAAGGGACAACTCTTTTAAAGGCAAGTTTATGATAGATATACGGATAGCATGTCCGGGTACATGACTACTTACTTGAGTACCCGGGCGATTGCAGCTCATACCTGCATCCTCGGTCAAGTCCGGACACATTGCTCGTGATCCGAAGAACAGTTGGTACATCTCCACGGGCGTTACGCCCATAAAATGTTGGAGAGCTCGTGGTCCCTCCGGATTGAACTCCCACAGGCGGAGCGGCGACGTTTGCAGGGCAGGGTGTGACGAATCAGCATGACCTGCGCTACTACGACCAGATCTCTCTCTCTCTAGGAGGTCTCGAATACGGCCCTGCAACAAGGGCGCGTCCTTGGACGGCCCCCAGTCGAGCCCTTTATTGACCCATGACGCCAGCCGCGGCGGAGGACCCGAGCGAAAGGTAGGTGGCGCCACCCATTTGGTGCCCCCGGGAGCTGTGATATAAAACCACTCTTGTTGCCACAGACTGAGCTCCTCTTGAAAAGAGCTCTCGGGCCATGGAGCGTCAACATTCTTGCTTATAACAGCCCCTCCGCACTCTGCCTGCTGCCCCTTGGTCATCTTCGGTTCCACTTTGAAGGTTTTGAGCCACAACCCAAAGTGAGGGGTAATACGGAGGAAGGCTTCACATACGACAATGAACGATGAGACATGGAGGATGGACTCTGGATCCAAGTCATGAAATTCCAGCCCATAATAAAACATGAGCCCCCTCATGAAGGGGTCCGTCAGGAAGCCTAACCCCCGAAGGAAGTGAGGCACGAACACCACGCTCTCACCAGGCTTGGGAGTGGGAATAACCTGCCCTTGGGCAGGCAGCCTGTGCGAAATTTCACCGGTTAGATACCGGGCGTCTCTCAGCTTTAGCACGTCTTCTTCCGTGATGGAGGAAGGCATCCACCGGCCTTGCAGGTCGGAGCCGGACATCCTCGGAGGTCCGAAGCGCCTGAATCTAGAGCTTTGGGTGTTGGAACTCGAGGCGAGGGGCGGATTCGATTGAGATTGAAAGAAAGGAGCGGGCCTTGGTCTCGTTATAAAGAGGTTGAATACCAAGAGCCCTCCCCGTGACCGTTCGGGACTCGCCTTCGATAGAGGAGGCGCGCCAACGGGCACGACTGGGTTACCCACACCCGTATTAATGAGAATCCCGGAATAAAGGGACACGATCTTTGCTTTGACAAGACGTGCCAAAGAAACCGCCTCGCTAAACACGCTGAGATGGGACAGTAAAAATGATTCCAATAAAGGCTTGGCCGTGGTGTGACGTCACGCTGCAGAATACGTCAGTAGATTGAATTTGTGTAAAGATTATTCTCTCTACGGTGGTATGTGGAACTTATTTTGCAGAGCCGGACACTATCCTTGTGTTCAAAATCTTCTATGAAGTATTCGGAGGAGAAACCTGCCTTGCAATGCCGAAGACAATATGCGCGCCGGACTCGTCGTCATTGAAGCCTGGTTCAGGGGCTACTGAGGGAGTCCTGGATTAGGGGTTGTCCGGATAGCCGAACTATCACCGTTGACCGGACTCCTGGACTGTGAAGATACAAGATTGAAGACTTCGTCCCGTGTCCGGATGGGACTTTCCTTGGCGTGGAAGGCAAGCTTGGCGTTACGGATATATAGATCACCTACCATTGTAACTGACTCTGTGTAACCCTAACCCTCTCCGTGTCTATATAAACCGGAGGGTGTTAGTCCGTAGGACGAACAACAATCATACCATAGGCTAGCTTCTAGGGTTTAGCCTCTTTGATCTCGTGATAGATCTACTCTTGTACTACCCATATCATCAATATTAATCAAGCAGGAGTAGGGTTTTACCTCCATCGAGAGGGCCCGAACCTGGGTAAAAACATCGTGTCCCTTGTCTCCTGTTACCATCCGCCTAGACGCACAGTTCGGGACCCCCTACCCGAGATCCGCCGGTTTTGACATGACACCCACCCTGCTAGATGGGACCCACCATAGTGGGAGGATGACTTGTGGGCCAACTAAGTTGACGGGGACGGAGGGCTTTGTCAACTTAGTCAATATGAACGATTCTAGCTCCAGTGACCGTACGATGTCCATCCAACGGCCATAGTGCTTCTTCAACCTCTGGTCTTCTTGCTCCAGCCGCCCAAAGCAGCGCCGGTCGTGCCGCGTGCTCCCGCCTCTCATGGCCGGCTGTGATGCCGCAGAGGCCACACCGCCCCTACTACTCCCACCGCTGCCCAGGGTATCCCTCTACTCACCCACACCCCCTGTTATTCTGTGGCGATGGCAGCCTCACACCGCGGCCGAACTAGTGAACCCTCATACTCCTCTCCGCGTGGGCTACCACTGCCGCGTCTTCCCCTGCTCTGTGTCGTCCCCTTCCTAGGCATCGCCGTTGTCCAGACCACCGCCCTGGCACTCTCGACGCGACGTGGTCAACGTGGTCAATGACTGACTTCCATCGGAAGAGTACTGTACGTGGAAAGGCTGACAGCTAGGTCCAGGCGGCCGCAAGGAAGTGCCTCCTTATTACACGCAAAATAATTATTCCTCCACCTGACAACAGGGACCCACCAAACAGGCCACCTTATTTCGCAAAAAAACGTTTCCCCCCTAACTGTTGGGACCCATCAGACGGGCCAGCGTATTTCGCGAAAAAAACGTTCTCCACGCTATCAGCTCGGACCCACCGGAAGTGCCTCCTTATTACGCACAAAATATGAATACTCCCCTTGCTAGCTGGGACCCATCATGGTGGGAGGCTGACTTGTGGGCCTACTAAGTTGACTGGGACGGCGGCCTTTGTCAACTTTAGTCAATATGAACGATTCTAGCTCCAGTGACCGTACGATGTCCATCCAACGGCCGTAGTGCTTCTTCAACCTCTGGTCTTCTTGCTCCAGCTGCCCAAAGCAGCGCCGGTCGTGCCGCATGCTCCTGCCTCCCGTGGCCGGCTGTGCTGCCGCGAGGCCTCACCGCCCCTACTATTGCCACCGCTGTCCAGGCCCCGCGGTGACGGCAGCCTCACACCGCAGCCGAACCAGTGAACCCTCGTACTCCTCTCCGGGCGGGCTTCCACTGCCGCGTCTTCCCCGGCTCCCCGTCATCCCCTTCCTAGGCCTTGCCGTCGTCCACCGCCCTGGTGCTCTCGACGCGTCGTGGTCAACGTGGTCAAGGAACGACTTCCATCGGACATGGACTGTACGTGGAGAGGCTGACAGCTGGGTCGACGGCCGCAGCAAGGAAGAGCCTCCTTATTACGCGGAAAATAATGATTCCTCCACCTGACAGCTGGGACCCACCGGACGGGCCACTGTATTTCGTGAAAAAACGTTTCCCCTGACTGCTGGGACCCACCAGCTACATCTTCGCACGCAAGGAAGTGCGTCCGGGCAAAAAAACAAAATGATTTGCCCCCTGATCACTGGGACCTACCAGCGACACCTTCACACGCAAGGAAGTGCGTCCGGGCAAAAAAAAAACGATTCGCCCCCCTGACTGCTAGGACCCACCAGCTACATCTTCGCACGCAAGGAAGTGCGTAAAAAAAATGATTCACCCCCTGACTGCTGGGACCCACCAGCTACATCTTCGCAGGCAGGGAAGTGCCTGACAGTCGGGATCCACCTGGTCGAAGCGTACGTAGGGTTGTCATTTTGGTCGCGAACATGTACGTACATACTGGTCGTTGTAGAGGCGTGCACGTGTCGTAGTAGAGGCGCGCACGTAGCATGTACACGTAAGTACAGCGGCCAGGGTGCAAGAAAGAAAATACGGCCACGTATGTGTACATACGGGCGGGGTCTCGAACGCCTACTCGCGCATACGTACATGGCTGGGTCGGAACGGAGAAACAGTGTCGTCGTCGTGTTCATGGGGAGCCAACCGGCTGGGTCGGAACGGAATGTGTGGTCGTGTTCATCGGGAGGGCTTGTACGGAACAGGCGATGGAAACGAGGCCTGACGTACCGCATAACGGAGGAAACGGCCTTGTGTTCGACCTGCCACGTTCGAAATGGGATCCTGTTCATCGGGAGGGGTCTGGCGTACCGCAAAACGGAGGAAACGGACCTCCTACGATCGAAACAGGGGTCCTGTTGATCGGGAGGGGTGTGGCGTACCGCAAAACGAAGGAAACAGACCTCCTACGGTCGAAACGGGGGTCCTGTTGATCGGAAGGGGTGTGGCGTACCGCAAAACGGACGAAACAGACTTGTGTTGGAGCGCTACGGTTGAAACGGGGGTCCTGTTCATCGGGAGGGGTGTGGCGTACCGCAAAACGGGACTCCACGGGATACTGTTCATCTCTACCGTCGACCTCCTCCAGCCTCCACGGGCTACCGTCGACCTCCTCCAGCCTCCACGGGCTCCTGTTCATCTAGCCTCCACCGCGCGCTACTCCACCGACTACTGTTCAACCACCCCTCCACCGTCTATTGTTCATCCAGCCCTCCACCGTCTACTATTCATCCAGCCATCCACACCACGGGGTCATGTTCAACCACCCCTCCACGGCCACCCCTCCACCGTCTACTGTTCATCCAACCCTCCACACCACGGGTTCCTGTTCATCCAGAGGCAATGCCACCACTCACTGTTCATCCAACCCCCCGCAATGCTCACTGTTCATCCCAGAGGCAGCATCGATCGGCTTCAGTTAGCAGCAGTAGCGAAGGAATCGCTCCATTGGGTTCAGTTAACAGCCATCGATCGATCGCTCGGATTCAGTAACGCGTAGCCTGCAGTGCAATCGCTCGGGTTCAGTTAGAGCCCAACGCCTCGCTCGGGTTCAGTTAGAGCCAACGCCTCGCACACACGCGCGTACCTGTACAAGAGAAATGCGCATCGCTCCGCCCCCGACCTCCCACTGTAACCGGCAACTCCCCAAAATTTTCCTCCCCCTCGCTTCTACCACGGTTTTTTCCGTCATGGACGGCCCAAAGAATGTCTTGCAGCTGCGTCTCCGGCCCGCCCAGGATGAAAAGCCCATTTTCTATCATGATTTTTTGTCATAGAAGTAGGAGCCCACCACATCTATGATGATACCGGGTTTTGTCACAATTATCGCCATAGAAGTGTCATATGTATGACAGAAAAAAATTTCGTTCGGTCCAAATTTTCACGGATGTGTCTTTTTTTTGTAGTGCTACAAACTTTCATCTCCTACCCTAGTTTTCTGCTTCTCGTTCATCAGTGTTCTTCGCTTCGGAGAGCTTCGATCTACGAAGCCCTAGGGGCGGGCGAACCGATCTAGGGCGGCCATCACCGCGTGCGTCTAGACGGGGTCTCTTCCGGCCATGTGGGGTTTCGGGTCTTCAAAAGAGCTCGCCGGATTGTCTTTGTATCGCTCTTCCGGTGAGCCTCCTTCGGCAACGTGTCCTGTGTATCACGCTCGACGCCGAGGGTACACGGTGACGTGTTCGTGTGCGAACAACTGCCGCCCCACATATATCTTCTCCAAATTACCAAGCCATAGATGGGCAAATCATAGATGACACAACACTGAAGGAGGCCGCCAACACACCCTGCTGGTAGGGTGCATGGTGATGGTCAATAAAAATAATTAATATGTGTATGCTCTTGATGCCGGCGATGATCCCTTCTTGCTGGAAACATCAGTTGACGCCTCAGGTAATTGGTCCTCAATAGATTTATAATTGTGTATGTCTCCGTCTCACTATAGCAGTTTCTGAATAAAATTCGGGGTCATCAATATATTACATGCAGCTGGTGCCGATCTCATACATGTGCATTTTTTTCCTGTACCGATGTTGTGTTGGTCTAAATATTTTTTTAGAGATGGTAGCATTGTCCATCGGATATTTCTCATTCTGTTTGGAAGGTATAGATGTAAGAATACAATCCTGCATATGTGTTATCAACTTCAAAGTTTATATTTGGGCTCATGGCCAGTTCAATACTTATTTATTGATCCAACGAGTATATCTACATGGTTTTTCTGTATGATCTCACTATTGTTCATAGTGAAAGTTCGTATACTATCGTACGTTCGACTTGCGACCCAACCTATGTTCGAGACAATAGTTGATTTGACTCTCAGTATGTTTCTAGATCTTTGAATTTCTCCTTCAAATTTCTCATCCTAATGCAATAGAAATTGCATCATTTTGGCAAACCAATGTAGAAACCCAAGGTTCCCCAGTACAAATACGCACATAATGACTGTTACTTCCATTATTTTCATATAGTATGCTTGGATAACAAGAGTATTACAATTTAAATTCTCATGATTTTCGCATGTACTTCACTTGCATGGAAGGTTCAGTGACTGCACTGACGAAGTATATATATGTAGAACATATAGTAGGTCATATCTCATAAGATTAAAAGTTGTGCATCATGAATAATGTTGTACAATAATTTCTGTCCCATAGCGTGATTCAGAATTGTGGATTACTACATGAAATTAGTAACCACTGTATTACAATATACTTCCCAATTTTTCCCCTATGAATGGCAAAGCGGCCCATTAGATGCTTCAGAATTTACTTTTATATGAATCAATTTCTTTTCTGATGAATCATGAGTCTCAAAACCAATATTAGGCCTCCTGACACTAAGATTTCTCTACCTGAATAGGCTTTATGAGAGAGTGTTCCTTTAGGAATATTGTTGTGATATTATTTGGTTCACTTACTTCAGATGCGTCTTTCAACTTCTTCAGGCATATACACCCTTTGTGATTTATCTAGCCAAGTGTTTTTCGGTAATGTTCGTCATGTATTTCCAAGGTTACTTCTCTATTTTTTGGTCGGGGTATCTATATCTACACAACACATATAAATATTTTTTAACCATTACGACTCAAAAAGGTTTCCAATGTTTTTTAACTCTATTCAACAATGGTTATTGCCACGGCAATGATTGGAAATTGCTGAGCCTGAATGACTGGAAGAGGGATTCTAATCCTATGGGAAACCATTATGAACAATTAACAAATATCCAGTGACAAATGCTACTTTATTTATCATTGAAATATTGATTTTCATTATAACGTGCTTAAAATTCATTAAAAAGGATGTGTAATTTCTACCTAATCACTTAGTGCATAGTTTCATCACCAGGTTATCCTGGACATACATCCTCGGGAACAACATCACCAAGTTGCTTGCATACTGCACTGCGAGTTTATAATGTTCGGTTGCTTATGATACGAACCAATTATCAAATTTCAAGAATTATACTTTATGGTTTAGTTTATTATTTGACATGATCTAAATGGAATTCTTTGAATTCACTATTTTGAAGTATATTCATCAATCATAAAGGTATATAGTAGTTCCTAATAGTCGTAGGCCTGTAGGAATCCTGGAGTACTACTCAATAAGGATGAGATGAGCAATATTAAGTTGAAAAGGTAATGTTAATACTTTCTCCAATATAACACATATAGTACTACAAAGCAATTTGATTGTATGTTGTAACATGACCAAAAGGCACATATACCGCCAATATAAATGTAAACCATTGATAATAACAAAAAATTGTAATGTTGGTTGTACCTTCGCCCTTGGAATAGCCATGTGAAACTGATATATATAAGTGTAGTAGTACTATTTTCTATTCTTTGAATTTGTTAACTTTTAGCTCCAAATATGTTGCCCCCAAAGACGCATTGGTTGATGACTAGGACTTTAGCCAAGAATTCCAAGGCAGGGATGTCACGGTGCGATTCAAGTGCCTTCCACGACAAGCAGACAACCACAAGATGGGGACGAGGAGAATGCCTCGGATGTAGGGTTCCATCGCCTTTCACGACAATCGAGGACACGTTGCTTAACTTTGATTTCACATGAGGAGGATACGAGAATGCCTCGGCCAAGGATTCCTGGGCGGGGAGGTTGAGGTACAGGGCCTTTCATTGAGTGGAGATATCAACCGTTGCCATGGAAGGAGCACGGTCCAAGATCTCATGGGCAGGTAGCAGAATCGCATGGACTGGAGCTCGCTTCCCCAATGTCCTCTTATCTGACTTAAAAACAAATCAGGAATCTCGTATGTGAGCATGTCCTCGAGCACGCACCCATCGCCTGTAGCGTTCAACTAGGCTCCCTCGGCATCAGCAGTCTTGGAGTTCAAACTTGCTCATGCATGTAGCCTTGTAGCAAGAAGCTAAGTATACGATCCAAAAAACCCAGAGCTAGCTATGCACTACTGCACTAGCACGTGATAGCTAGGTATAAACTTTTTTCACCACTCCATCTGTATGATACAACACACCCTCTACATTTTATCAGTATCAGGAATGACAATCTAAAACAAAAAGGTAAGTATGTATCATGGCTTTCTGTTGCTGTGAATATGGCAATATGCCAGCAATATATGTCGACTGTAATTGATGGATTAGGGGTGAAAATTGTACTACAACATGGTTTACGACTGTACATTTGTGAATCTATGATAACTTTTTCGTAACAAAACATGGCTGTAAGCAAATTAGAATAAATGTGCTAGCATAGAGGATACAATCGGCACACTGAAATTCACAAGATCCAAATGGTATTAATATTTTAGATGACCAATTTATTTACACAATGTTCACACAAAGGGATACCTTTGTAGATAGAATTGGTTTTATATCTCACCCAAACATTGCTATACAATTCAACATTTGCTTGCAATTACAAGTTCCATCCTTCAAGCTATTTCTAGATGGGATGTGACATTAATTGTGCGAGTGACTAAAAAGAACTTCTTTAGGAACTGAATATGCATCTGTACAGATACATTGCTACATAAATAAAAGAGGCGGCCATGTACAATAGGATAGTTCGAACGACAACAGATAGTGGAAAAGATAAAATAAATGATAGGTTGTGCTAATGGAGGGGTA
>NC_057813.1:556889884-556890368 GCF_018294505.1 Triticum aestivum
TGATTACAGCGATAGCTCATTTTCTCTGGTGGTCCCGGAGATCTCCCCACTGGTCTTCACAGTGCCTTCACCACTTTGAAGATGTCGCGCCTTTGCACGAGAAGTGAAGAGATCAAGTTTCCACTCAACAAGCTTACAGTGATTGTCCGTGAGTACTTGTTGATCCGAGGAGGGGGACTCTCTTGCTCGCTCGGGCTTGGCTTCGCATATACGGACCACAGATAGAAGCTAAGAAGGATCATATCCTAGAATCTATCTCGAAGCCTGTGGGTAGGATGGTGATGGTCTACGTGGGATCTCTTGAGGGTGATGGCCCCACGCACATCAAGGTTCTCTGCCTAGATACCGACAGACTGGATGGCCTAGTCCGGCCATTTTACTTCGGCTCAACAGGACAATAGTTGACCTTTTAGCTAGACCTGGCTTTTCATGAGGGTTCAGATGGAGGGGACCTTCCCCCGTCCCTTCTGGTCACTCTGCAGGC
>NC_057813.1:556891287-556898596 GCF_018294505.1 Triticum aestivum
AGTTTGAGGCGGTCTCCTCCTCCAGCAACAATGCCTTGAAGATATACTTCGTGGCTGGCATGGCAAGATTTTGTAGCTTTTTGAGCAGATTCAGCTTCTCCCTGAGGACCATGCTCCGTGTAGAGTCCTGGAATTGTAGCATGAATTGTCGATTGACATGATGACCCATACGTATAGGGGGTCAATCATAGTCCTTTCGATAAGTAAGAGTGTCAAACCCAACGAGGAGCAGACGAGAATGACAAGTGGTTTTCAGCAAGGTATTTTCTGCAAGCACTGAAATTGTTGGTAACAGGTAGTTTGACAGCAAGGTAATTCATAACGAGCAAGTAAAGGTAACGGTAAATAAAAGCAAGGTAGCCAAATTCTCTTGTGGCAAAGGAGAGGCCAGAACGGTCTCTTATAATAACAAAGCGTTCTTGAGGGTACACGGGAATTTCATCTAATCACTTTCACCATGTTGGTTTGATTCGTGTTCGCTACTTTGATAATATGATATGTGGGTGGACTGGTGCTTAGGTGTTGTTCTTACTTGAACAAACCTCCTACTTATGATTAACCCCCTCGCAAGCATTCGCAACTATGAGAAAAATCTAACCATAGCATGAAACTTTTGGATCCAAATCGGTCCCTTACGAAGTAGCGCATAAACTAGGGTTTAAGCTTCTGACACTCCAACAACCCATCATCTAATAAATACTCCACAATGCATTCCCTTAGGCCCAAATATGGTGAAGTTCCATGTAGTCAATGTTCACATGACACCACTAAGGGAATCACATCAAAATATCGAACACATATCAAGTTCACATGATTACTTGCAACAAGATTTCTCCCGTGACCTCAAGAACAAAACTAACTACTCACAAATGATAATCATGCTCAAGATCAGAGGGGTATGAAATAGCATAATGGATCTGAACATATAATTTCCACCAAATAAACCATATAGTAATCAACTACAAGATGTAATCAACACTACTAGTCACCCACATGTACCAATTTGAGGTTCCGGTACAAATATTGAACACATGAGATGAACTAGGGTTTGAGAGGAGATGGTAATGTTGAAGATGTTGATGGAGATTGGCCTCCCAAAGATGAGAGGGTTGTTGGTGCTGATGATGGCTTCGATTTCCCCCTCCGGGAGGGAAGTTCTCCCGGCGGAATCACTCCGCCGAAGGGCAAAAGTGCTCCTGCCCAAGTTCCGCCTCGAGACGATGGCGCTCTGTCCCAAAAGTCCTCTCCCTATTTTTTCTAGGTTAAAATGACCTATATACAAGAAGATGGGCACCGGAGGTGGGCTGGGCTGAGCACAACCCACCAGGTGGGCCCCTCTAGTAGTTATTTGCTCCAGTATTTTTTATATATTCCAAAACAATTCTCCGTAAAATTTTAGCTGATTTGGAGATGTGTATAATAGGTAACTCTGACATAGCTTTTTCAGGTCCAGAATTCCAGCTGCCGGCATTCTCCCTCTTTGTGTAAACCTTGCATATTATGAGAGAAAAGGCATCAAAATTACTCCATAAAGCATTATTATGCATAAAATCATTATAAGTAATAGTAGGAAAACATGATCTGAAATGGACATATCAACTCCCCCAAGCTTAGTCCTCACTTGTCCTCAAGCGAAAAACCGATATCGAACAACATGCCCACATGCTTAGAGAGAGAGAGAGAGAGAGAGAGAGAGAGAGAGGCGTCGATAAAAACAAAATACGGACATAGAAGCTTCATGCTTATTAATATAACAACAACAAATTTTATCATAGAAATTTATCAGATAACTTTATCATATAACTTCTCATGAACAAGTAACAATTCATCACAACATCGAAGTAAAAGCATAGACTCTATTTAAAACCAACAAACTACGTTCTTAGTCAACTTTGCAACTACAATTCATCATCTTTTCAGGAAGGGTCTTGTATCGGAGCCTTTTGGTAAGTCCACATACTCAACCATCATATAATCTTCTATGATTGCTAACACTCACCTCATTCACATGAGCAAAAAGTTCCAACCGGACACATAGAAAGATAGGGGCTTATAGTTTCGTCTCCCAATGCATTCACCTCAAGGGGGATGCCAACGATAATAATTCATGCTCACTCATATCCAGCTGGATATATGTGCCTAGATCCTTCCTCACCACATGTGCTTGCAAAAAGAGAAAATAAAAAGGAATATGAAAGTTTACTTTGACTCTTGCATAAAAGTAAATACAGAAAAGTAAAAGATAGGCCCTTCGTAGAGGGAAGTAGAGGTTGTCATGCGTTTTTTTGGTTTGTATGCTCAATCTCTTAGTGCAAAAGAATGTCAAGTTATATTTCTCCTTATGATACCAACCTTTATTATGCAGTCTGTCACCTTTATTACTTTTTTTTGAAGGTGAACGACAGTGGGAGAGGCTCCCACTGACTTTTGTATTACTCACAAAGGAACAGTTACATATGTGTTACAATGGGTTTTGGGCCCCCCGGCCATGTAAGCTAGCTACAACACTAGTGTCCCAAATTTACAATGTAACTAGACAAGAAAGGATGAAGCTCCTCTCTGCAATTATGGGTCAGCAACTCCAAGAGATGCTTGAATCTAGCCAGCCATGCCCCGAAGGAATGCTGAATCCCTCTGAAGTGTTGGTTGTTTCTCTCCATCCATAAACTCCAAGCAGCCAATACAAATATATCTATGAAAAGGGGCTGCCTCCAGTTATCCCTACCCCCATGCAGCAAAGCTAATCTGTTTGACTCCCACCGGCCAAGCCAATTCAACTCTACTCCTGCACTGTTGACTGAAGGGGCACGTAAAGAATAAGTGTTCAACAGTTTCCTCCGGAGGGTTTTGGCAGAACATGCATGTGTAGTTGTCCCCCGCGATGGCAAAGTGTCTACGCTTAATCATGTTTCTGGTATTCATACAATCAACAAGGAGCAGCCACCCGAACATTTTGAACTTGATCGGGCTCTTGGCCTTCCAGAGCCAACCGAACGCCTCATCTGCCACAACCTGCTTGTAGCAGTGGTTATAGTATTTCTTGGACGAGAAACGCCCAAGCGTGCATTCCCAAATGTCACAACGGTCGTTGGCCACACGAACTTGCATCGACCCCTGCTATATCTCTCTGATCTCCTCTCTAGCCTGGATCGAGAGAGGTAAGCTAAAGATCATGGCTGGGTCAGTTGCAGTAAGAACCTTAGCAATGGAATCATCCTCATTCAAGCAAAAGGAGAAAGCCCGTGGGTATATGTCCATGAGTGGAGAGTCATCACTACTATCAAACCAGACATCTTTCCAAAACAAAGAGCTAGAACCATCCCCCGGGATGACTTTGGTGATCCCCCGAAAACCCCCATTGAGTTGCATCACGTCTTTCCACCAGAAAGAGCCCTCCGTGTCAGCGGCGTGTGGTATTTTGTTCCTGTAGTAAGCGTCCCAAACCAGCTCCACCCAGGGGACATCATCATGATTATAGAATTTGAACAGATGTTTTAGGAGAAGGGCAACATTATGTGTTTTGATATCAATAACACCAAGGCCTCCGCAACGTTTTGGGCAGCAGACAAGTTCCCAGGCCGCAAGGGAATTGTTCTTGACTCCATCGTCAGAATTTTTGCCCGGAGGCAATATCTGTGCAGTTTGTCCAGATGTTCGATCACTTTGGGGTGCAATTTGATTGTGCACATTGCATAGATCAACATTGATGTCACAACAGAATTGACTAAAGTCAGTTTGGCCCTGGACGACATCAGGGACAGGGTAGTGGACGTCTTCCTCTCAACTGCAAGCACTAGCGGCATGAGATCAAGAATACTTGGCCTCGTCGTCCCCATTGGGAGGCCGAGGTAAGTGAACAACAGGGAACCAATAGAACAGCCAAACACCCCTGCCAACTCACAAGCATGCTGGTGATCAATGTTAATGGGTATAAGAGTTGATTTATGGAAATTGATCTTCAGCCCAACCGAAGCAGCATAGTCCTCTAAGATAGATTTCATACGGGCAGCCTATTCAGGGCATGCCTGCATCGCCAAAATCGTTTCGTCAGCGTATTGAACAACGGGGAAGTCACCCGCACTGTCACGAGGGAGAGGAAGCTCGACAAGTCCTCGAGCGAAAGCATCATTAATTGCTGCTTGGAGGAGGTCAGCCGCAAGGACAAAAATTAATGGCGAGAGAGGGTCACCCTGCCGCACACTGATACGTCTCATGTATCTATAATTTTTATTGTTCCATGCTATTATATTACCCCTTTTGGATGTTTATGGGCTTTATTTTACACATTTATATCATTTTTGGGACTAACCTACTAACTGGAGGCCCAACCCATATTGCTGTTTTTTTGCCTATTTCAGTATTTCAAAGAAAAGGAATATCAAACGGAGTCCAAACGGATTGAAACCTTCGGGAGCGTGATTTTTGGAATGAACATGATTCGGAGAGCTTGGAGTGCAAGTCAAGAAGCTTCCGAGGGCCCCACGAGATAGGGGGCCGCACCCCCCTGTAGGGTGCGCCCCCTGTCTCGTGGGCCCCTCGGGCGGCCACCAACGTACTTCTTCCTCCTATATATACCTATGTACCCCGAAAACATCCAGGAGCACCATGAAACACAATTTCCACCACCGTAACCTTCTGTATCCGCGAGATCCCATCTTGGAGCCTTCGCCGGCACTCTGCCGGAGGGGGAATCAACCACGGAGGACCTCTACATCAACATCCATGCCCCTCCGATGAGTTGTGAGTAGTTTACCACAGACCTACGGGTCCATATTTATTAGCTAGATGGCTTCTTCTCTCTTTTTGGATCTCAATACAATGTTCCCCCCCTCTCTTGTGGAGATCTATTCGATGTAAACTCTTTTTGCGGTGTGTTTGTCGTGACCCGATGAATTGTGGGTTTATGATCAAGTTTATCTATGGATAATATTTGAATCTTCTCTAAATTCTTTTATGTTTGATTGAGTTATCTTTGCAAGTCTCTTCGAATTATTAGTTTGGTTTGGCCTACTAGACTGGTCCTTCTTGCCATGGGAGAAGTGCTTAGCTTTGGGTTCAATCTTGCGGTGTCCTTAACCAGTGACAGAAAGGGTTGCAAGGCACGTATTGTATTGTTGCCATCGAGGATAACAAGATGGGGTTTACATCATATTGCATGAGTTTATCCCTCTACATCATGTCATCTTGCTTAATGCGTTACTCTGTTCTTATGAACTTAATACTCTAGATGCAGGCAGGAGTCGGTCGATGTGTGGAGTAATAGTAGTAGATGCAGGCAGGAGTCGGTCTACTTGTTATGGACGTGATGCCTATATACATGATCATGTCTAGATAATCTTATAACTATGCGCTTTTCTATCAATTGCTCGACAATAATTTGTTCACCCACCGTAATACTTATGCTATCTTGAGAGAAGCCTCTAGTGAAAGCTATGGCCCTCGGGTTTATCTCTTATCATATTTGCTTTCAATCTACTTTTATTTGCATCTTTACTTTTTGCATCTATATTATAAAATACCAAAAATATATTTATCTTATCATACTATCTTTATTAGATCTCACTTTCGCAAGTGACCGTGAAGGGATTGACAACCCCTTTATTGCGTTGGTTGCGAGTTCTCAGTTGTTTGTGTAGGTGCGTGAGACTTTTGAGGAGCCTCCTACTGGATTGATACCTTGGTTCTCAAAACTGAGGGAAATACTTATGCTACACTTTGCTGCATCACCCTCTCCTCTTCGAGGAAAACCAACGCAAGCTCAAGACGTAGCAAGAAGGATTTCTGGCGCCGTTGCCGGGGAGGTCTTCGCTCAAGTCAAGACATACCAAGTACCCATCACAAACCCATCTCCCTCGCATTTACATTATTTGCCATTTGCCTCTCATTTTCCTCTCTCCCACTTCACCCTTGCCGTTTTATTCGCCCTCTCTTTCCCAATCTCCTCCTCTCTTTCGCTTGCGTTTTTCTGCTTGCTTGTGTGTTAGATCATTTACCTTGTCGTCATGGCTAGTCCTCCTATCCTTATTCTCACTCCCGAACAAGAAATTCACAATTTTAAGCAAAGGGAGAGGGAAAGTTTAAAAGATGCTTGGCATAGAATTTGCAATGCCCAATATAAAGCTACTAGATGGCGATTCTAGGGTCTAACCCTACGATCGCCTCTCGACGACCTCAATGGACGGCCTTCTCCACTGGGATTTCTCCCCCGGCCTCAAGGTTGAAGCACAGGTGCGTGCTAGGTTTGGATCTACGGTTCACTTCGTCCCCAACCCCGGCTCCAAGGAATTCTTCCTTGAAGTTTCCTTCTCTTCGGCCTCTTTTCCCCTCTCGGTGGATTCGGTGGGTTTGGCCCTTTAGTCATGTATTGGAGGTCTTGCTGCCAGTTTTAATGTCTTGCGCTTGGGTGATCGGCTCTTTCGTTTCTCAGTGGCCTCAAGTCGTGTGGGACATTTCATTTTTGGATTGAGAGACAGAATTTGGCCGGACTTCATCTGCCATTTTCACTTCATCGATCTGGGGTTTCTCGCCCACTACTTCATTCTTGGCACGCTGATTCTGAGCTAACTGGTCTGGCTTCATCACCTGGCCCAGCGATCAAATCTAAATGGCTCTCTAATCAGAGTAAATTACCACTGGATCCCGCCTCATTACCAGTTCTGCAGAATTTGGGTTTCATTACGCCGCCGACGGACTTGCATTCCGGCGAGCCTTCAGATCGGATCTTCTTTGGTAGTTTTTCATCTCTGGATTTTAAGGATTCTTTTCGGATTGGTTCCATATCCATACCTATTTCTCACGATATTCCTGGAAGGTTGCCATCTTTTCATGGGGAGGGATATATTATGGGATTATGGGATTCAATTTCGGATGAGAAATTATTTGCTATTCTCGATGGCTGGCAGGCCGGTTATGATAATGATAGTGTTAAGCTTATGGTGCAAATCACTTCAGTCCCCACCAAGGAATACATTTATAAAAGACTTTTGCATTGTTCTCTCTATGATTGTCTCGGCCATGTTGATGATTCGTGCACTGGAATATTTTGTCAAGGTTGTGGGGATATTTCTGGGACATGTGCCTGCACGACTACACGTACTGATGCTCACAAGCATGAGCCATGCAGAGTAGGCCCGGACCCTTTGGGCCCTCAGTGTAATGCATGTTCTGCAGTTAATCACATAACCAGGCTTTGTCCTGGGCTTCGTCGTTGCCCTCTATGTCATCGTTTGGGCCACAAGTCACGAAAGCTTCCGGCTTGTGCCTCTCTACCCCGATGGGCCTGGAAAAAGAAAAATCTACCACAATCGGA
>NC_057813.1:556900637-556930990 GCF_018294505.1 Triticum aestivum
GCCGCGGGTGCATCTGCGGTAGGTATCTCTGTGGATGTTGGTATGGCCCGTGCTACTGGGGATCCGCCTGGTGGTTGCCTTTCAAAACGGCAATAGATAATCCCGTTCCATGCGGAAGTGGCTAACCCCCATTGCTTGACGATACGCCTACCCGGTCAGGGTGTAGTCAATTCTGCCTGCCAAAAACCCCAATCGAGTGTTACGACGCTCTCCTCGAGTTCTACACCCACGCCTCCGCCATCTCGACTCTTCTCCCCATCGGCTTTCAGCAAGCAATCTCCATCCCCTGTTCCGGCTAGATCTCTCAAACAGTCCCAGGCTTCGTCACCCATGGCGAACTTCCCCGTGAGCCCCTTCGCCTTCGCTCCAGACGGATCTACCTTTGATCGCGGGCCGGCTCACCGGGTCCAGAGACATGTCATGGTGGTGGATGATCCGCCTCTGAATCACAATAGGTACGCCATTGTCTCCGTCAACCCTCCGGTCCCTGATCATCAGAAGGAGTTCTGGCTAGCTGAGGTCTGTCGCATTATTGTTGGAGATTTAGAGTAGGAACTGCTAGATGACTTTGTTTACCCGCTGGGGATCGGATGTGTTGTGTTTGCGGATATGGAGAGTAGAGATGCTGCCATTAGAGAAGGTCCGCATGCTTTGACTGATGATTCCACTTTTTCACTAGTTCCGCATGATGAGAGCATCAATATGCATATGCCTGCTTTTGAATATGAAGTTTGGGTCATGTTTCTTGCTTTTCCAATGGACTACCAAACAGAGCACTATGTTCATAAGGCAGTCTCACACTTTGGGAAAATGCTTGCCTGGCCCCGCCCGGGTCAGAACAAGGCCAGAGTCCTTGTTAAATGCCATATCAAAGATGTTGCGGAGGTGCCACATAGTCTGGTCATTACTAGGGTTGGTTTACTACCGGGTCTTGCTCGTTCGTGGTCTGTACCAGTTTATGTTCTGAATGGCAGGAATACTATACCAAACATGGTTGGTAATGAGGACATTCCACCACTTTTGAATGCATCTCCACACCCATACCAGCTTCCCTACTATACCCTCATGCAACAAGCAAGGATTGATCAGATGGCTGCTCAGGATGCTTTGAATACGGAGGCCTGGAATGCTCCTGAACCAGTTAATGATGTTCAGAACAATGGGTGGGGTGTATGGCCTGTGGTAACTCCACCCTACACTGGTTTTAGCTTTAGGACTTTCTTTCAGTATGATGGTCCGTCCCTCATGGATGGTGTGGACCCGGAGCATAATGTGCAGGATAATTTATCTGACATTTGGTCTTCTGACTCAGAGTTTCAAGCGGTTGATGCTTTGGCTGATGGATTTGTGAATGGCAGTCCTGCAGCTAGGAGCGAGTTCGTTAGGGCTGGAGGAAACTCTCTTTTCCTTCAGGTTGCAGTTGACTATGAGTTCTTGCTCTGGATTGGGGGCATGCTCAAACGCATTTATACGCCCACTATCACCCTGCAACACAATTCTCCTGTGATGATGCCCCTCAACCCCTTTCAGATTATTCAGAATCATCTTAATGCAGCGGCGGCAGTTTGGATTGAGTGTATGGTGCCGGAACCTGACATCTTCTCAAGGATCTTTGCTTCTGCACTTCAGTGGGGGAGAGTCACTGTCCCATCTGCTATGCTTTCGCCTAAACCCAGGGCTCGTTTCAATGCTGTGAATTGGGAACTGCCGGAACAATCTCCTGGTCTTAAGGCGCTTCCACAGCTCGTCTCAGCGGATGAGGAGACTCAAATGATGCTTTCATCAGATGAGACTACTGCGCTCCAGGTGCTTGCGTCTTCCTCTGTGTTCAATGCTAATCAACACCGTAACATGCTAGTGCCATTAGACACAACCACTGTCAGAAGAAGCAATAGATCCAACAAGTACGATGGTTTCAAAATCAACCATGCTCCGGACGCAAGGCGTTCAAAATCAAGGGTGAAACCTCGAGACATTCCTTTTGTCAATGCTGTTTCTTTGGCTGCTGCTCCTGTGCAGGTGCCCATTGCCGATTGCCCCCCACCAACGCCGATCGAGGATCTTCAACAGATGGGGCGCAACTGTGGGATTCCTCCGGAAGCCATCTCCCGTGACAAGCTGCTGGATGATCAGAGCTCGTCTGGGGAAGCTGAGCACTGAAGTCTTCCCGACTGATGAATAAATCGTGGAATGTGCTCTCGTGGAACATCAGAGGCATAAACTCTGATGAAAAACTTTTGGCTATTAGGAATGCGATTGATACTAGCGGTTGTTCTGTGCTATGTATCTAGGAAACTAAACGTGAATCCTTCGATCATGCTTTTATTAAGACTTTCTGCCCTAAGCGCTTCGATAAATTTGTTTTTGCACCGTAAGTGGGGGCTTCTGGAGGCCTCATCGTTATCTGGAATAGTGCTGTTTTTACTGGTACTTCTTGGTTTGTGGATTCTTTTGCCATTGGGATTTCTTTCGTGGCCACGCAGTCACATGATTCGTGGAATCTAGTCAATGTTTATGGCCCCTGCTCTGGTCAGCGCAGGCTGGACTTTACAAACTAGCTTTTTGAGCTTAATATCCCTGATGACGACAATTGGTTAATTCTGGGTGACTTTAACTTTATTCGTTCCACGAATAACAGAAACAAGTCAGGTGGCAACGCTGCGGACATGCTACTATTCAATGAGATCATCCGCGCACAATCACTAATGGAACTACCAGTTAAAGGCCGTGCATACACATGGAGTAACATGCAAGATGATCCTCTGCTCGAGCAGTTAGATTGGTTTTTCACGTCGTCTGATTGGACCACCAAATACCCTAACACAATGGTCTTGCCCCTGGGGAAGCCAGTGTTTGATCACATTCCGTGCGTGGTCACGATTGAATCAAGCATCCCATGGTCCAGGCTTTTTAGGTTTGAGAATTTTTGGACAGATCATGCGGGGTTCATGGAGGTTGTTGCTGGTTCATGGTCTAAATCATGTCACGCTCCCAATGCGGCGGCGCGAATTTGCAAAAAGCTTAAAATTCTGAGATATGATCTCAAGCGTTGGAGTAAGGGTGTCTCCAAACTTAAACTTCTAATTCAAAGCAGTAATGAGGCTCTGGCAAACATGGATGCACTTGAGGACAGACGACCCCTATATGTTCAGGAGTCAAACTTCAGGAAGATACTGAAAAACCATCTACAGGCCTTGCTCAAATACCAGAATGAGTACTGGCGAAAGAGGTGTACGATCAGGTACTTTCGTTTTGCTGATGAAAACACAAAGCTCTTTCAGTCTTTGGCCACAGAGAGGTACAGACACAACACTATTGCCATGCTCAGAGTTGGGGAGGTCGAAATACATGACCATGTTGGCAAGGAGGGAGTACTGTTCAATACATACAGAGACCGTTTGGGCTCTTCTAAACCTACCAACATGAAATTTGATCTTTCTAGGATCATTCGCAGGATTGATGGGTTGGATCAGTTGAGCGCGCCCTTCTCTAATGATGAAATAGATGCTGTTGTTAAGGAAATGCCGAATGACAGAGCACCTGGCCCGGATGGGTTTAATGGCTATTTCCTTAAGAAGTGCTGGCAAATTATCAAGACAGATTTCTACGATCTCTGTCACGCATTCCATGCAGGTGGTCTGGACATCACTAGCATAAGTGAGGGTTACATCACCTTGATTCCCAAAAATTTCTCTCCGGAGACGGCTAATGACTTCAGACCAATCACCTTACTGAACTGTTGTCTGAAAGTCATTACAAAGATCCCGGCGAACCGTCTGCAGAAAGTGATTCTAAAAATTATTCACAGGAATCAGTATGGGTTTATCAAAGGTAGGACCATCCAGGATTGTCTCGCGTGGTCATACGAATACATTCATCAATGCCACTCGTCTGGGAGAGAGATCATATTGCTCAAACTAGACTTTGCTAAGGCCTTTGACACGATCGAGCATGCCCCCATGTTGGAAATCATGAAACATATGGGTTTTGATAATAGGTGGCTGGGCTGGATGGAACTGATTTTGGCTCGGGAGTTTCGTCAGTCCTCTTGAATGGCGTTCCCGGCCGGAAATTCAAATGCAAATGTGGAGTACGACAGGGTGACCCTCTCTCGCCACTAATCTTTGTTCTTGCAGCTGATCTGCTACAAACTGCGATCAATGATGCTTATGCTCAGGGATTGCTAGAGCTTCCCATTCCACGTGATATAGGTGACTTCCCGGTGGTGCAGTATGCTGATGACACGATCTTGGTTATGCAAGCTTGTCCTACACAAGCAATCCGCATGAAACTTATCTTGGAGGATTATGCGGCTTCGGTGGGGCTCAAAATTAACTTCCATAAATCGACCCTCATACCCATCAATGTTGACCACCAGCGTGCCGGGGGGTTGGCGGAAGTGTTTGGTTGCTCGGTTGGTTCCCTACCGTTTACATACCTTGGTCTTCCCATGGGGACGACGAGGCCGACTGTTCTTGATCTTATGCCATTAGTTCATTCGGTTGAGAGGAAAACCTCCACTGCCCTATCACTGATGTCGTCAGGGGCCAAACTAACGTTGGTCAATTCAGTGGTCACCTCCATGTTGATATATGCAATGTGTATGATCAAGCTGCACCCAAAAATAGTTGAACACCTGGACAAACTCCGCCGCTATTGTCTATGGGCAAAAAACTCTGATGATGGGATCAAATCCAACTCCCTTGCTGCATGGGAGCTTGTCTGTCGACCGAAACGGTGTGGTGGTCTTGGTGTTATTAATGTCAGAATTCAAAATACCGCGCTTCTCCTAAAATACTTGTTCAAATTCTACAATCGTGAGGATGTACCCTGGGTTCAGCTGATCTGGGAGACGTACTACCCGAACAAGGTGCCGCACACCACCGAGCCAGTGGGTTCCTTCTGGTGGAAAGATGTTATGCAGCTCAGTGGAATCTTCCGTGGGATCACCAGGGTTGTCCCCGGAGATGGTCGCACCTCACTATTCTGGAAAGATGTCTGGTTTGGGGACCCAGCCTCCGCATTGATGGATACGCATCCGTGGGCATTCTCATATGCTCTGAATGAGGATGATTCAGTTGCCAAGATCCTCAGATCTACTGATCCTGCCTCGATCTTCAGTCTGCCTCTTTCGATCCAGGCCAGGGAAGAGATCAGAGAGATACAGCAAGGGTCCCCACACGTCGGTCTGGACAGTGGATCGGTTGATACTTGGGTCTGTGACCTAGGACGATACTCGTCTAAGAAATACTATATCCACTGCTTCAGGCAGGTAATGGCTGATGAGGCCTTTGGATGGCTATGGAGATCCAAATGCCCGATCAAGTTCAAGATGTTTGGGTGGCTGCTTATGGTAGATCGGTTGAACACCAGGAATATGTTGAAGCGGCGACACTATAATGTGGATGGGACCAACTATACTTGCATGCTATGCCAAAACCCACCCGAGGAAACCGTGGAACATCTCTTCTTCACGTGCCCTTTTGCCCAACAATGCTGGGGTAGGATCGGTCTGACGTGGCCAGGGGGGACCAACAGGCTTGCCATTTTGCATGGTGGTAGAGATGACTGGCGTCGGCCACTATTCATGGACATCTTCTTGCTTGCTGCTTGGAGCCTGTGGATGGAAAGGAACAACCAACATTTCAGGGGGATCCCGCACTCGTTCGGGGCATGGTTAGCTAGATTTAAACATTTGCTGGGTTTGGTGACCCACAACTGTCCGGAGAAGGTTCATCCTTTCCTCTCTAATTTCATTGCTAGTTTGGGCAGCTAGTTTGTGTATCAATCATGGCCGGGGGGCCTAAAAACCCTATGTAACACAAATGTAACTGTTCTGTTGTGAGTAATACAAAGTCAGTGGGAGCCTCTCCCACTGTCACTAATTTTCAAAAAAAAATATAAAGCTACTAGGAAGCTTGCTACTTATGTTCTTCTCCGCAATTTTTATGTAGGCATTACTCCTTGGAATAGATGTGTTCTTGATATTGCTACCGGAGGTGATTTTATGAGTAGCCATACTTTTGATGCTTATAATGCTATGTTAGATTTGTTTGGCCCACCACCTCTTTTGGTTAATGGAACGATTTTAACTCTAGAACATGTGATGCAACGGCTTGATATTATTGAAAATAAAATTGCCACTGTTGAGTTGATTGAAAATTTGGATAAAAAGATTCATAATCACACTACCCAATTTGGATCTAGGGTTGGAGTTACTTTGAAAAATCTTAAAGAAAAGGAACCTATAGTCAATGAAAAAATAGATCTAGACTCTGCTAGAATCGATAAACTTGAGGATATCATTACAAATTTAGGTTCCGCATTTTCCCCCATGAAAAACACTCCAAAACCCCCTACTAAAACTACCAAGTTTATTTATGTTCCTAAAAATATGGGTGAATCTTCTAGTAAGGGAGATGCGGATCTCAAATCCATAAGTGTTCTTCCCAATTGTCTCTCTATCATTAAGGAAGTTTTTGCTACCAATGAATTTCTTGCATTTTTGCTTAAAGGTTTAGCCATTGCTAAAAGGGGAGAAATCCTTATAGATCACAAGTGCTTTATTGATGAATTTAGTGCCAAAGATGGCACTACTTAGATCTATCTTTGTTTTTATGCCTAGCTAGGGGCGTTAAACGATAGCGCTAGTTGGGAGGCAACCCAATTTTCTTTATGTTTTTTGTTTTTGCTCCTGTTTAGTAATAAATCTTGCATCTACCTTCTGTTTAGATGTGTTTTTATCTTTTAATTAGTGTTTGTGCCAAGTAGAGCCTATAGGATAACCTACAATGATAGTTGATTTGATTCTGCTGAAAAACAGAAACTTTGCACGCACGAATATAATTTTGTTAAATCACAGGAACGTGCTTTTGCGTTGATTCTTTTTGCTGCTGTTCAATAGAAATTTTTTCCAGGACTTCCTATTTTGGTAGGATTTTTAGAGTTCCATAATTTTGCGTTAGTTACAGATTGCTACAGACTGTTCTATTTTTGACAGATTCTGTTTTTCGTGTGTTGTTTGCTTATTTCAATGCATCTATGGCTAGTAAATTAGTTTATAAACCATAAGGAAGTTGGAATACAGTAGGTCTAACACCAAATTAAATAAATAATGAGTTCATTGCAGTACCTTATGTGGTGATTTTGTTTTCTTTCACTAACGGAGCTTATAAGATTTCCTGTTGAGTTTTGTGTTGTGAAGTTTTCAAGTTTTGGGTAAAGCTTTTATGGAATATGGAATAAAGGGTGGCAAGAGCCTAATCTTGGGGATGCCCATGGAACCCCAAGATATTCAAGAATAGCCAAAAGCCTAAGCTTGAGGATGCCCCGGGAAGGCATCCCCTCTTTCGTCTTCGTTCATTGGTAACTTTACTTGGAGCTATATTTTTATTCGCTACATGATATGTGTTTTGCTTGGAGCGTCGTGTATTATATAAGTCTTTGCTTTTTTAGTTTACCACAATCATCCTTGCTGTACACACCTTTTGGGAGAAGCCTATTTGATTAGAATTTGCTAGAATACTCTATGTGCTTCACTTATATCTTTTGAGCTTGATAGTTTTTGCTCTAGTGCTTCACTTATAACTTTTAGAGCACGGTGGTGTCTTAATTTTGAAGAAATTGCTAGTCTCTCATGCTTCACTTATATCTTTTTTAGAGTCTTTTAGAACAGCATGGTATTTTCTATGGTCATAAAGTTGGTCCTAGAATGATGAGCATCCAAGTTGGGTATAATAAAAACTATCATAGAAAAAGAATTGGATGCTATGATCAACTTGATGCTTGATAATTGTTTTGAGATATAAAGGTAGTAATGTTAGGGTCATGCTAGTGGGTAATTATGAAATTGAGAAATACTTTTGTTAAAGTTGGCAAGTCCCGTAGCATGCACATATGGTAAAAGTTGTGTGACAAATTTGTTGCATGAGGTGCTCTTTTGAGTGTCTTCCTTATGAGTGGCAGTCGGGGACGAGCGATGGTCTTTTCCTACCAATCTATCCCTCTTGGGGCATGCGTACTAGTACTTTGCTTCGAGTGCTAAGTAGGCTTTTGCAATAAGTATATGAGTTCTCTTTTGACTAATGTGAGTCCATGGACATAGGCACACTCATCCTTTTTACGTTGCTAGCCTTTATTATTACCGCGCAACTTTGCCGGTTTCATAAAACCCTTATTTACCTTCCTCAAAACAGCCACCATACCTACCTATTATGGCATTTCCATAGCCATTCCGAGATATATTGCCATGCAACTTTCCGCTGTTCCATTTATTATGACACGTTCCATTATTGTCATATTGCTCTTTGCATGATCATGTAGTTGACATCGTATTTATGGCAAGGCCACCTTCATAATTTTCATACGTGTCGCTCTTGATTCATTGCATATCCCGGTACACCGCCGGAGGCATTCATATAGAGTCATATATTGTTCTAGCTTTGAGTTGTAATTCTTGAGTTGTAAATCCATAAAAGTGTGATGATCTTCATTATTAGAGCATTGTCCTAGTGAGGAAAGGATAATGAAGGCTATGATTCCCCCACAAGTCGGGATGAGACTTCAGACTTTACAAAAAAGGCAAAAAAAGGCCAAAGAAAAAAAAGAGAAAGAAAAAGTAGAAAGAAAAAAAAAGAGAAAAAAATGAGAGAAAAACAGAGAAGGGACAATGCTACTATCTCTTTTTCCACACTTGTGCTTCAAAATAGCACCATGACCTTCATGATAGAGAGTCTCCTATGTTGTCACTTTAATATACTTAGTGGGAATTTTTCATTATAGAACTTGGCTTGTATATTCCAATTATGGGCTTCCTCAAAATGCCCGAGGTCTTCGTGAGCAAGCAAGTTGGATGCACACCCACTTAGTTTCTTTTGTTGAGCTTTCATATATTTATAGCTCTAGTGCATCGGTTGCATCGCAATCCCTACTCACTCACATTGATATCTATTGATGGGCACCTCTATATAGCCCGTTGATACGCCTAGTTGATGTGAGACTATCTTCTCCCTTTTTGTCCTCACAACCACCATATACCACCATATGTCCATGGCTTACACTCATGTATTGCGTAAGAGTTGAAAAAGCTGAAGCGCGTTAAAAAGTATGAAACAATTGCTCGGCTCGTCATCGGGGTTGTGCATGATGGGAGTATTTTGTGTAATGAAAATGAAGCATGGCCTAGCTATATGATTTTGTAGGGATAAGCTTTCTTTGGCTATGTTATTTTGATAGGACATGATTATTTGTTAGTATGCTTTGAAGCATTATTATTTTTATGTTTTATAAGCTTTTATTTTGAATCATTTGGATCTGAACATTCATGCCACAATAAAGAAAATTACATTGAGAATTATGCTAGGAAGCATTCCACATCGAAAATTTCTTTTTTATCATTTACCTACTCAAGGACGAGCAGGAATTAAGCTTGGGGATGCTTGATACGTCTCCAACGTATCTATAATTTTTGATTGTTCCATGCTATTATATTACCCCTTTTGGATGTTTATGGGCTTTATTTTACACATTTATATCATTTTTGGGACTAACCTACTAACCGGAGGCCCAGCCCATATTGCTATTTTTTGCCTATTTCAGTATTTCGAAGAAAAGGAATATCAAACGGAGTCGAAACGGATTGAAACCTTCGGGAGCGTGATTTTTGGAATGAACATGATCCGGAGAGCTTGGAGTGCAAGTCAAGAAGCTTCCGAGGGCCCCACGAGATAGGGGGCCGCGCCCCCTGTCTCATGGGCCCCTCGGGCGGCCACTGACATACTTCTTCCTCCTATATATACCTACGTACACCAAAAACATCTAGGAGCACCACGAAACACAATTTCCACCGCCATAACCTTCTGTATCCGCGAGATCCCATCTTGGAGCCTTCACCAGCACTCTGCCGGAGGGGGAATCAACCATGGAGGGCCTCTACATCAACATCCTTGCCCCTCCGATGAGTTGTGAGTAGTTTCCCACAGACCTACGGGTCCATAGTTATTATCTAGATAGCTTGTTCTCTCTTTTTGGATCTCAATACAATGTTCTCCCCCTCTCTTGTGGAGATCTATTCGATGTAAACTCTTTTTGCGGTGTGTTTGTCGACATCCGATGAATTGTGGGTTTATGATCAAGTTTATCTATGAATAATATTTGAATCTTCTCTGAATTCTTTTATGTATGATTGAGTTATCTTTGCAAGTCTCTTCGAATTATCAGTTTGGTTTGGCCTACTAGATTGGTCTTTCTTGCCATGGTTGAGGTATTGGTTGCCCATGATTTGGCCGACATTGGCAAGAAAAATGAACTAGAGTTGGCTAGAGTTCATTGGCATGCCAAAAAAATGGCAACCATCCAAACAAAGACCAATCTTTGGGTCATGACAAAAATTTTGGTAAGGTGCACTTTGGCCACAATCCAAACACACCCCAACACCCGGCTTGTCGAGGATGCACGGGGCGCCGCGACGCGTCCGCGGAGTGGTGTAGCACGGCCAATTGCATCCTCTGGACCTGAGACCATGCCGGGTCGTCTTGCTTTTTCAATGACATGCAGGGATCACATTTGAGCAAAGGGCATCTCCAACGTTGCCGCGACCGCAGCTAACTACCCTGGCACACCAAAGCCCTCGTCCCTCGCGCTGTCGCGCGGTGCGTTCCCAACCGGCGCCAGCTGCCCGCATTAATGCCGTCCATTCGTATGTCGTCGTTAAGAGGCTCGGTACCCGAGGAACCAACTTCGACGACTTAATGACGCACCCGGACGCTTGGCCTCACCGGAATGCGCTACTTAAAGCGGCAATGCCCAGCTAACCTCCACACCATAGCGCATCGTCCTCCTACCTGGCACCACATCCGCCATGGCTGCAAGTGCGAACGCTCTGCGGGAGAGCTTGTCTTCGGGGATGAAGCTCGAGGTCGCCGCCCTCGCTCAAGTCGCCTCTCGCGACGCAATAGCGGCGTAGCCGGACACTGACGCGACCGCACAAGCGATGGCCACGCTGGCGGCCGATGACGGGAGCACCGTCAGCCACGCATCCTACTTGCCCCCGTCCAACGTCCGGCACCGCCGAGGTCGGGGACTCCTCCGAGGATGAGTAGGACATGGGAGGCGGCAGGGCATGGTGTGCCAACTGGCGTCCGTATCCCGTGTTCTACTCTTCCTCGCCGGAGACCGCACCTTCACTTCACGGGTCTTGAACCCCGCCCCCGTACATAGAGATCGTAGATGGAGGACATTGGTCGCCGCTGTAGAATAGGTTTAGGGTCGGGTTTCTTTTATTTTTCTGTCCTATAAAAGTTCGAAATGTAATGAAAATCTGCCGTGTTTGCATTAATCTCGGCCGGTGTATATGAACTTTCACAATAATATACATACTGTAGGAGTACTAGCAAGATGCCCGTGCATTGCACGGAAGATCAAGATCTTGTGGGAGAAAAGGATGAACGAGGGAAAGCCTTATCTGCAAATGTGGAGAGGAGTGCGGGTAAATTGTCATAGTTTCCTTCCTATCCGTTAGATATAGATTGGATGGCCTATATTGCAGGATGACAGGCACACCATCATCACCAACTCTGCTTTTTATTGAACCGAGACAAATCTAAAAAACCCAACTAAGCCAACCTCCCAGCATATCGCGCGGGAAAAGACCCGGCCGCGCCGTTGTAGTCAGGATTACCGGATTACTAGTAGTAGTATCGATGGATCGTGCGAAGCAACTTTTTTTTTGAGGGGGTGAAGCACCTAGTTTAAAAGGAAAAAAGGCAGTACACTCACAACACTCCTGTCGCGGTCGCATTGCACCCCACACACGTTCGGTCCTGCACACGGCTCACGCAAATGGAACGCGCTTCGGCTTGCCTCTTCACTGACACGTGGGACTGCACTTGGAGAAACCGACCATGCGCCAAACTCCCCCCGCCCACCATGCAAAAATCCTCCCCCCCACACAAAAATTCCCCCCAAATTCGATTCAACCGCCATTCGGCCAAATATTCCCCAAACCCTCCTCCCCCTGTCCCCCCTCCACTCCATTCGCTCCGCCAAAGCCGCCCTCCCCGCCGCGCCGATACGTCGGCGCCGCGGTTCATCGAGGGGATGCACGACAATCCTCTCGCTCCCACAGTACGCTCTCGTAGACTGCCGTCCTCTAGCCGCGCCGCCACCTCTAGCTATGTTCTTGTGGAGGCGCACGGCGGTCAGCGCCACCACCGCTGGCGACGTTCGTGTGGAGATGCACGGTGGTCAGCTTCTCCCATGGTACGCGCATTCTAGACCGAGGCCCCATTCATGTCGGTGTAGCACTGAATGTTAGCTGATAGACGCTGTTAATCTCACTATTTGCCGAAGTAGTTTACTGTCAATATGCTCTGCTTAAGAAGCTTCCTTGCCCTGTTTTGCACTCAATCTGCTTAGATGGGATGGCATGTCAAGGCCGATTAGTTGCTAAAATATCCTGCCATATATTTATTGTGACGTAGATTCCCATGGTCTAGTAGCCAATCTGTTAGGTGAAATAGCTCTACACCATTTTATACTCGATCTTTGTTGCTGCGATGACCTTCGATAGTTCGATGGCTACGGCCTCATTGACTGCTGAAACAGCCTGCCATAATTTAGCACTCAAATCTGTTTGCTGAATTAGCTTTACATATATTTCGTTACTTAGATCTGCTCGTCCAAATATCTTGCCATAGCTTTAGACATCGACCTAGGTATTTTTTTTGGACTTCATAAAAAAGCATATATGTTTTTCCTGTAATATCTAGAAGAAGAACTAATTTGTATGTCTAACAGATGGACAAGACTTGGATAACTTCTGCTCGAAGATTCTTCGCTGCATATGTCGAGGGGGTTGAAAACTTCATGAACTTTATTAGAGCTGAGTACGGTGGTCCGAAATCAGATGTGCTCTGCCCATGTAGCAGTTGTATGAATTCAGTTACAAGACCCCAGTCAACTGTGCAAAATCATCTACACTTGTATGGGATGTCGGTCACATATACTAGGTGGGTTCATCATGGTGAAGCTGTGAATGTCAATGTTATTGACTACGTGGAAGCAGCAAATCACCATCTTGATCTGCCTGATGCTCAGGTGGAAGAGGAGGAGGAGGTGGTGGTGGCGAAGCAAGTGAGTTTGACCAACATTGAAACAATGCTACGAAATGCTCGTGCATTCCGTGAACTTTCACCTGCAGAAGAAAAACGGTGGGCCCGCATGTTGGAACAATGCAACGTTGCTGTCACCCCAGGAAATAAGCTGTCAGTATTCTCAGCTATGGTCACCTTTCTTCAGGTGGAGACATCTGAGCGGATGACCAACAAATCATTCGATGCGATGTTGGCTGCTTTCCGCAAATCTTTCCCAGATGCGTCTGAGTTGCCACACACGTACAGTAAATGAAGAATTTCCTTCGTGTAGCTGGAATTGGATATGATATGATCCATGTTTGTAAGAATAATTGTGTTCTGTTCTGGAAGGATTATGCCAACTTAAGTGAATGCCCGAAATGCAAATCATCAAGATGGAAAGATGGCGATGCTGTGAAGAGGGTTCCTCATAATGTTCTGAGACATTTTCCAATTACACCAAGATTGCAGAGGTTGTTTCATGATGCTGAAACAAGAGAGGATGTACTGTAGCATTCTAGGAACCAGGAGTACAGAGATCAGAATGTAATGAGCCATCCATCTCATGGTAGTGAGTGGAAAAGCTTCAATGATAAACACAAAGAGTTTGCTGCTGACCCAAGAAACATTAGACTTGGCTTAGCTTTAGATGGATTTAAACCATTTGGCCACCAGAGCACCACATATAGCATGTGGCCAGTGCTTGTTATCCCTTACAACATGCCTCCAAATGTCTGCACCAAAGAATCAAACTACATGATAGCCTTGCTCATCCCAGGTCCAAAAAGTCCAGGAAAGGATTTTGATTTGTTCATGGAGCCTCTTGTGGAGGAACTTCAACAGCTATGGAAGGGTGTTCTCACTCGAGACCTATATAGCAGCCCACTAGCTGATTTCTTTCTGCGTGTTGTTGTAATTTGGTGCATCCATGATTATTCGCTGTCATACGCAATACTTAGCAAGATCTATTACATTGGAAACCGCCGTTTCCTTGCCAAGGACAAGCCGCATCCTAGAAAATACCGAAGACATGTGTTCAATGCAAAGCATGAAAACTGTGATGCGCCAAAGAGGCTCACCGCCGATGAGTTGCAAGTGGAATTAGAGAAGGTCAGGCATATTACACCAGGAAACCATCTTGGTAATGGTAGCGGGAAAAGGAAGCATGGGATGGTAGAAGAGGGATTATTGTTTACCCGCAGGTCCACTTTGTGGGACTTGGAGTATTGGAAAGATTTGGATCTGCGGCATAATCTTGATGTGATGCACATCGAGAAAAATATATGTGACAGCATTATCGGCACACTTCTTAACATTGAAGGCAACACGAAAGATACCTTAAAATCTAGGATTGATTTGACACACCTTTGTATCAGAAAGGATTTGCAGGTGCAAGATGAAGGTAAACCACAGGATATGGCACCAACTGTGTACGTCTTGGACAAGGTAAAAAGAAAAGAATTCTGCGAGGTCCTGTCACGTGTGAGATTCCCACATGGATTTGCTTCCAACCCTGAAAGGAGAGTCAGTGCAGATGGAAACAAGGTACAAGGGTTGAAAACTCATGACTGCCACATCCTACTTCAAAGGGTTTTACCTGTTATCCTTAGAGGATTGGGCCGCCCTGACTTATACAGAGCAGTTGCAGAGTTGGGACAATTCTTCAGGAAACTCTGTAGTAGAAATATCAGGATAGATGCTTTGGAGCGTCTTAGAGACAAGATACCAACTATCCTATGCGACCTTGAGAAGATACATCCTCCAGCCTTCTTTGATGTGATGGTGCATTTGGCTGTTCATCTACCTGATGAGGCACTACTTAGAGGTCCAGTACAGTATGGCTGGATGTACCCTATTGAAAGGCGGCTAGGCACTTTCGAGGGCTATGTTAGGAACAGAGCTAGACCCGAGGGTTCCATTGCAGAGGCCTAGATTGCTACAGAAGCGTTGGCATTCTGCTCAAAATACATTGAAACAGCTGATTAGCTTAGCAAAGAGGTGGGTGAAGACAATCCCGGGCTCAATGTTTTCGATTATTCTGTTCGAGTTACAGGGAAGAGTCGACAAGAGGACAAACCTAAAGATTTGGACAAAATGGTTTGGTATGTGTTGAATAACTTCCTGAGATACTACCTTATATCAAGTAAGTGCAGTACTGCAGCTTATACATCGTAATCTACTAAACTTGCAGCACATTCTTATATATTTAGATGTTTGACGCGATCACTATGTTGTGCAGCATCTACAAGGAGGAGTTACTGCCGCAAAATCCAAGAAACATTGACAAACTGGTTATGGCATGATTTGCGAAATGGTTCAAGAACCATGTAAGCTTTTGAAGTGCACTGCCAGTTTTTTTAATATATTGAGTACATAAGATGATCAACTTGTCTATTTTCTAACCATAGGTTAAGAAGATGCGGGAGGATGGGCAGGCAGTTGATGATGCCCTTTACTCACTAGCAATGGGTCCTGATACTCGGGTAAGACATTATGAATCTTGCGTTGTTGGAGATGTGCGCTACAACACCCTTGCACGAGACGAAGGCAGGAAGACACAAAACAGTGCCATCATGAGCACGGATACGTATGACAAAGAGACAACTGAAATGTATGCTAACATAACAGACATTGTTCAGTTGCAGTATATCTCCAGTTTCGAGGATCATCGGTGTGTGGTTCTGTTGTGCTGTCATTGGTATAACTTGTTTTCCAGGATCGCAAAACCTAGAGCTGATGATTATTTCAAATCCATCAATGTCAAGGTGGCGTACCAGACCAACGAGCCTTTTATTTTGGCAAATCAAGCAACACAGATATTTTTCTTGGAAGACACATTTGCATGTAGCGATGGCTGGAGAGTATTGCAAAGGTTTGAGTAGAGGAATTCGTTTAATGAAGTTGCACAACAAGATGATGCTTACACTGCTCCTGATGTACAAGATAACACAGATGTTCCTAATATCTTTGAAAACCATCACGTTAATGACGCCGGTGAAAAGATTGCCTATCGTGCTGTGGACATACAAGAGTTGATCAAGAAGAAGCCAAGGTTCGAGGACGTTGAGGACGAAAAAGAAGATGACACCATGGGGAATTACGATTCAGATTGATACACATGGCAAAGATGTTGCCGCTGCTGCTGCGGATGATGATTACATCGCTTTTGTCGTATTTGCCTGTCAGAAGACGTTTTTTTATCTACTATGTGAAATTGTGTTTGCTATGACAACTGAAACCTGATGAACATGTTGTTTAGTATTTTGCTGTGAGAACATCACTTGTTATGTATGCTGATTTGAGTTTGGTGATTGTATGACAACTAAAACATGATGACACTGTTGTTTAGTTGTACTCATATTTGGCTATGAAACTTGAATTTGATGACATAGTTTGCTGTTGGACTGCAATTTGCTCGACGTCTTCGAATGAGAACAAAGCTGACCTGACAGGGCCTCTGCTATTTATTTATTTATTTATATGAGCAAAAGGGGATACCCCCTGATTTCCGTTAATAGAAATCATTAGATGTTCACAACACTATGCCCAGCCTGCTACACAGGTTTCATTCATTACTAGTTTCAGCAAAGTGCTCATGTCATAGCCACTGAATACATCACGAGTGCTACATACACTGCAAATAAAGAGACAATAATCCTACAGAGCACATCGATTTTGCCCATTATCTTCACAAGCTCTTTCATCTCCTCATTGTTGTCAAGGCCGTTCAGCAGCTGTTGCTTGACCATGATCATAGGAACTGCATCTTTAAACTTCTGCTCTGCATCTTGCTCTTCTACCGTTCCTTCAGTTACTTGTCCAACACCCCAACCTGCTGGTATTGGGATTCCTCGGCTAACCAAATAATCAACGTAGTTGCATTCCCCCACATCAGCAACTTCCCAGAAATACAAATCACACGAATCTTCCCTTTTCTGCACGAATCAAATTGGAAGATCATCAACCAAACTATTAAAAAAATCAGCAACTGAAAGCAGCAGAACAACACTTAAACATATTATTACCCCATGATTCGGGCATTTGTAGAAGACTCGGCCAGGGTTGCGGATTATGGTTGAGACGCGACGGATGACTCTGCGTGATTTGCAGCAGTGGCACCACACAAACGGCAGCGGGTTGCAATGAGCAATCGGCTGCGGTGCGCATGCCGGCGGGGGTGTGATGAGACCCACAGGCGATGGTACGGGTGGCGACTTGGCGCATATCTGGTTGTTGCCTGCTGAAGAGCAGGTGGACGAGCAGCCAGCGGACATGGTTGCTACGGCCAGAGCTTCTGATGCTAGGCAGAGTAAGTAGGGAAGAGGAGAAGCGAACGTTGGATATGTCAATTTCATTACTTGCAGAGTAGCATAGCACCATATATAGTCATAGTCTAGGTTTGGATTCGAACCAGCTACAGGAGCACGTCTTTCTTTTTTCTAAAACTCTGCAACGTCTCTTTACTGGTACACTAGCTTTTTCTGTACGCCTTCCCAAGTCTTTGATTTTCTTTCCCTTTTTTTGCGAGGAAGGAAGGAGGACAAAATTGAGAGTTCCTTGGACTCAAACCCGAGACCTCTCAGTTGAAAACCAAGGATGCTAGTCACTTATGTGGCGAATGTTCCCTGTGAGGAGGACGGCAGACGAACGCATTTTCCTTGCAGTTTTCTTCCTATATATAAAAAAGTATGCTACTTGGTGTCCGCTTAGTCAAATAACGATTGTGCCAACCTTGACTGCTCGATTGACATTCAATGTCTGTCGCGTTTCTTCAATCTCTTCTTCCTCGAGCCGCCAAAGCCAAACCAACGCAGGCGGGACCGCCTGCTCCTGCCTCCCACGGCTGGCTGTGATGTACCCCGACTCCTGTTCGTTCCCGTCCGAGGCCTCACCATGTTCCTCCGCCTTGGTTCGCTCGCCGCGGCGCCACCCTCCGGTGTTGTCAACATGGTCAACAACCGAGAGGAATAAGGAGATGATTGTACATGGTCAGGATGATAGTAGGGACCCAGCAGCGTGCATAGTAATTTTGTTTTTTCGGGACGGAGAAGGGTATCAACTGGGTTGTGCGGGACCCGTGGCCTGTCTAGCCCAGGCTTTTATTTCATATGTTTAGCACATGACGAGCCCAGTTTGTTTTTTTCCTTTCTGAAAAATGGCTAGCCAGCTATTTTGTTTTTTGCAGAATAACCAACATAGGCCTACTTGCTTTTCTACGCCCTGCTGGGCCGGAAATGGGCTATAAGTAATAAGAAATGGGCTATAAGTAATAAGACAAGGAGGGATGCATTTTCCCCAGAAAATGGGCTATAAGTAATAAGAAATGGGCTATAAGTAATAAGAAATGGGCTATAAGTAATAAGAAATGGGATATAAGTAATAATAAATGGGCTGTAAAATGAAAAAAATACAGCAAACAGGCAATTAGTTCCCAAATACTGTTTTCTTTCGGATTTTGATATTTTAAATTTCATTGTTTTTCTGCACGTACAATTTCATTGAATTTAAATTAAGGTATATTTAGATTTAAAATTAATTTGAATCTGGCTAGAAATTTCGGGCTGTATGCTGTTTGGGACAGATTTGGAGGCTGACTTGTGGGTCTACTAGGTTGACGTGTACTTTGGCTTTGTCAACTTAATCCACAAACAATTCTAGTAGCAGTGACCGTTGGATGTTAATCCAACCGCCGCGCTGCTTCTTCAATATCTGATCTTCTTGCTCCAGCCGCCCAAACCAGCTCCGGTGGGACTACCTGCTCCCGCCTCCCGTGGTCGGCTGTGCTGCCGCACAGGCCGCAACGCCCCACCCTACTTCATTGTTGGCCAGGCCATTCCTCTACTCACCCACACCTCCTGTTATTTTCCGGCGACAGCAGCCGCACCAGTAAACTCTCGTACTCCCCACCGCGTGGGCAACCATTGCCCAGTCTTCCCCGGCTCCGTGTCGTTCCCTTCCTAGGCCTCACCGTCGTCCACCGCCATGGTGCTCTCGGCGCGGCCTGGTCAACGTGGTCAACGAACGACATCCATCGGCTGTGGACTGTACGCGCAAAATAATGATTGCTCCACGTGACAACTGGGACCCACCGGAAGGGCCTCTATATTTCGCGAAAAAACGTTCCCCCCGCTGACATGTCGGACCCACCAGCTATATCTTCGCACGCAAGGAAGTGCCTCCTTATTACGCACAAAAAAATGAATACCCATTGAGGGAGTCCTGGATTAGGGGGTGTTCGGATAGCCGAACTATCACCGTTGGCTGGACTCCTGGACTGTGAAGATACAAGACTGAAGACTTCGTCCCGTGTCCGGATGGGACTTTCCTTGGCGTGGAAGGCAAGCTTGGCGATACGGATATGTAGATCTCCTACCATTGTAACCGACTCTGTGTAACCCTAACCCTCTCCGGTGTCTATATAAACCAGAGGGTTTTAGTCTGTAGGACGAACAACAATCATACCATAGGCTAGCTTCTAGGGTTTAGCCTCTTTGATCTCGTGGTAGATCTACTCTTGTACTACCCATATCATCAATATTAATCAAGCAGGAGTAGGGTTTTACCTCCATCGAGAGGGCCCGAACCTGGGTAAAAACATCGTGTCCCTTGTCTCCTGTTACCATCCGCCTAGAAGCATAGTTCGGGACCCCTACCCGAGATCCGTCGGTTTTGACACCAACATTGGTACTTTCATTGAGAGTTCCTCTGTGCCGTCATCTTTAGGTCCGATGGCTCCTTCGATCATCAACAACGACGCGGTCCAGGGTGAGACTTTTCTCCCCGGACAGATCTTCGTATTCGGCGACTTTGCACCGCGGGCCAATTCACTTGGTCATCTAGAGCTATGCCACTGGCCATCAGGTCAGATTTGGGAGTTTGAACTACACAGCTGATATCCGCGGAGACTTGATCTTCGACGGATTCGAGCCACAGCCAAGCGCGCCGCATTGTCTCGATGGGTATGATCTAGCTCTGCCGCCGAACAGTGCCCTGGAGGCCGCACCAGCGTCCGCTCCGACCCTCAGCTCGGAGCCGACTTCGCCGATCGAGGACGAGTGGCTGGACATCGCCTCGGGGGCTACGATCTCTACGGAAATTGAGCCGAACACCATCCCTGTCCCTTGCAAAGCCCGTGACTCCGAGGTGCCGGACTCCTCTCCAGACTCTGAACCTCCCGCGCCCCTGCCAATCGAATCCGATTGGGCGCCGATAATGGAGTTCACTGCCGCGGACATCTTTCAGCACTCGCCCCTTGGCGACATCCTAAATTCACTAAAGTCACTACTTTATCAGGAGAGCCCTGGCCGGACTATGGTCAGGAAGGTTGGGATGCGGACGACGAAGAAATTCAACACCCACCCACCACCCACTTCATAGCCACTGTCGAAAGTTTAAACGACGTGCTCAATTTCGACTCCGAAGACATCGACGGTATGGACGACAATGTAGGAGATAACCATGAACCAGCACCTACAGGGTATTGGACAGCCACCCCATCTCACGATGTATACATGGTGGATACACCTAAAGGAAGTGACGACGAGGAACAACGAGACGCTACGAAGGATAAATCCCTCAAAAAGCAGTCAAGACGGCGACGAAAGCGCCGCACAAAGTCCCGCCTCGACAAAGACGGCAGCCATATAGACCCAGCCATAGAGCAGGTCGAACCGGTGGACGACGAACATGCCATTGAACAACCGTCCGAACAGGACAACTTGGATAGACAATCCGTCCCCGGCGAAGATAATAGTCCGGACGATCTCACACCGGACAAATTGTTGGAGCAGAAGAACCTCCACAAAAGGCTCGTCGCCACTGCACGTAGCCTGAAAAAGCAGAAGCGGAAGCTCAAAACAGCAGAAGATGCACTCAGAATTAGATGGAGCAAAGTACTCAACACCGCAGACAAATACGGCGACAGTCACCAAACAAAGAGCTACTCGAAGCGCAAACGACTGCCCAAATTCAATGAGGAGGCCTTAGAGCCCCCGCAATCAAAGAACAAAGAGGTCGCCCGGTCGGATAGATGACCACATGACAAGCATAGAGCGGCAAGCGGTGCCGCACACAAGCCAGCACGCGATTCGCATAAGGATTCACATCAAAAGGATGGCCCAGTTAGGTCCATCTACGGGCCAAGAAAGCAAGCTCTCCTAAGCAATGCAACACGCCAAATATCCGGACATCACGGCACACCCAAATATAGGGGTGCCGCACACCCCCTATGTTTCACCGATGAGGTGCTGGATCACGAATTTCTAGCGGGATTTAAACCCGTAAACATAGAAGCATACGACGGAACAACAGACCCTGGAGTCTGGATTGAGGATTACATCCTCCACATACACATGGCTAGAGGAGATGATCTCCACGCCATAAAATACTTACCCCTCAAGCTCAAAGGGCCAGCACGGCACTGGCTTAAAAGCCTCCCTGAAAATACCATTGGAAGTTGGGAAGAGCTCGAGGATGCTTTTCGAGCAAATTTTCAAGGGACTTATGTCCGCCCTCCGGATGTAGACGATTTAAGTCACATAACTCAACAACCCGGAGAGTCAGCCCGCAAATTCTGGAACAGGTTCCTCACCAAAAAGAACCAAATAGTCGACTGTCCGGACGCCGAAGCCTTAGCAGCTTTCAAACACAATGTCCGAGACGAATGGCTCGCCAGGCACCTTGGCCAGGAAAAGCCAAGAATAACGGCCGCACTAACAAGCCTCATGACCCGCTTTTGCGCGGGAGAGGATAGTTGGCTGGCAAGATGTAGTACCAGCGACCCAAGTACATCCAAAATCAGAGATGGAAACGGGAAACCACGACGTAGTAGGGACCAGCACCGGACAAGGGGAAACATCCCGAAGAGCACGACAGTCAACGCCGGATTCAAAAGCTCTCGGCAGAATCATAAAAAACTGCCCCTCAAGGATAACAGCCATGAGCTATCCAACTTAAACAAAATCTTGGACAAAACATGCCAAATCCACAGTACCCCCAGGAAGCCTGCAAACCATACCCACAGAGATTGTTGGGTCTTCAAGCAGTCCGGCAAACTCAATTTCGAACACAAGGGGCTCGACACACCAAGCAAGGACGATGACGAACCCCACAAGCAGAGCACCGGAAAACAAAAGAATTTCCCACAAGAAGTCAAAATAGTAAACTCACTTCAAGTGACAAAAGGGAAAATCAGAACGGCGCCCATAGAAATACGCGCCGCACGGCCTATCCCAGCGGAGTCCCGACATTGGTTGTCAAAACCAATCACCTTTGATCATCAGGATTACTCCGGAAGTATCCGGAACGCAGGATGGACTGCCCTGATATTAGATCCTATAATCGACGGACTCCAATTCATAGAAGTCCTAATGGACAGCGGTAGTGATCTAAACCTGCTATATCAGGACACAATCCGCAAAATGGGGATAGACCCAACCAAAATTCGCCACAGCGACACCTCCTTCATGGGGGTAATGCCAGGCCTATATGCCCATTGTATGGGCTCCCTACTGCTAGAAGTTGTGTTTGGCTCATCGGACAACTTCCGCCGTGAAAAGTTAACCTTCCATATCGCCCCATTCAAAAGTAGCTATCAGGCACTATTGGGGCGTGAAGCTTTTGCCCGCTTTAATGCAATACTGCATTATGCATCTCTTACACTTAAAATGCCCGGTCCACGCGGCATCATCTCATTAAAGGGAAATATCAAGTTTTACTCGAGCACGGAAGAACGTGAGACTGCCTAGACAGTCACACACTAATCCGGCTCCGCTAAACCAAGCACCTGAACAGGTCATAAGGACCCCGGACACGGCTAGACGAGTCCGACGTAAACATATGAAGGCCTACTAGCCGCACACCCCCGTACAAGGGGCTGCATGCATGTACAACAAGAGACAATAAAGCTCAATTTTATTCGCTTTTTGAATCGTACTCCGTTTATTTAATATAAAGTACATTTTTCGCACGATCTTTCTTCAACTAAGTTCTTCTCTTTTACAGATGAACACCGTGCTACACCCGTCCAGGATACGGCACAACGGAGACACAGGTGCAGACGTGCAGTAGGGACCCGTTGCAAGGATTCTTTTCAGATTAAGACCCTGCATAAACCTTTTTTACTGTCTCTTGTTGATACACATCCCCCGGTTTCTTGCTATAACCGAGGAGGAGGCTGGCGTTTTGGCATCGACCGCGTCAGAATTTTTTGCGTGTACCTGGACACCAGGGGCTTAGGGCATTGTTCTGCCTGTTTTCATAAAGACCGAATACCTTAGGGAGTGTTCGGTGTCTCGAGTTAGGCCTTATATGCATCAGCTCCGAATCATGTCTTTGGTCAAATGTTGGGTTTGCCCGGCTCCTGTGTTTGGCTGCCTTATGTTCCGTTCTATTGGCTAACGCGGCACCAAGAGAACTACTGTGATTGTGCCCCGGTTCGGCCTGGTGAGCACCTCAGTAGAGAAAGCCGAAAACTGAATGTCATGATATAGCGTGAGACTGGTCAACCACTCGATGACCCACCGGAATGTTTAGAATTCCTCTGCATTAACGAAGGACCATTTCCCGGTCAGGCACATACGCGCCCCGAGTTCGGGAGAGCGCGGTGCCCCTAGGGGCTATATAGTAGCCCCACCATCGAACTCCTATGGCTAAGTGAAAGTGATAAAGCATTATAGTCCGGTTGCCTAGTTTGCTACGCTATCACCTCCTTTACAGGACCAAGACGTTGTATTAAGTGTGAAAATGCGCCTTTTTTGCAAACAACCCCGCACTATGTGCGTGGGGGCTGAAGCCGAAGACTGCCATCTTTCGGGTTATATACACATATACATTAACGGCCGCACAGGAGGTACTTTAATACTTGAACGCACAAGTATAAAAAGCCCTTATATTATATTGAAACATTGTTTCACAAATCATACATGTCATTAGAACATAATATCCTTCGAGCACTGCGTCTCTATTAAACGAGCGCCCTGCAGGATTTCCTCAAAATAGTGCTCGGCAGGTACTCGGCTTCTGTCCGAATCCTGGGATGCACCATCGGTGGCCTTCATCTCCTCCCAGTATGTCTTGACACGGGCAAGAGCCATCCGCGCACCCTCTATGCATGCTGACCACTTCATTGCACCAATATGCGGCCCCACACCAAGGAACTGCTGCACCAAGCCAAAATAACTCTTCGGCTCGGGCCTGTTCGGCCACAAATGAGTCACAACATTCTTCATGGCAAGTCCGGACAACCTATTCAGCTCAGCCCATTCGGCCAAATGATCGGTCAATGGAAGCGGACGCTCTGGACTATGGAACTGCGACCAAAAAAGCTCTTCCATTCCGTGATCCTTTTGGCCTCGGAAGTGTTCGGCCGCGTCTGCGGCACTCACCGCCAAGTCCAGATAAGCATCCTCCACACCCCACAGCTGGCCCAACCGAGTATACTTGGGATCCGTGAATTTCCTCCGCAGCAGAAAAGGCTTTCCAGCCGCAATATCTTCGGCCTGACGTAGCTCCTCTTTCATAGCTCTCATCGCAGAGCGAGCATCCTTGGCCTCAGTAGCGGCCTTTTTTAGGTCCTCTTGTTCCGCTCGACCTTCTTTTTCAAGAAGCTCGCAACGGTCAGTAGCATTCTTCAACTTTACGGCCATCTCGGCCATTTCTTTCTTGCTTCGGCAATGAGCAGCCTATTCGGCTCTCAGCTCTTCGGCCGCTGTTAAGGCAGCCGCATCACTTTTTCGGGCTTGCTCCTTGGCTCGGGCGAGTTCCGCCCGAAGGTTCTCCATGGCAGCGGCACCATCTGCGTCAAGCATACATGTTGTAAGGCACAGACATTAAGCTAGCTTACCGGGTGTCCGCGGAGAAGCTGCATACCTTGTGACTCGTCAAGTCGCTTATTGACAAGCGCGATGTCAGAATCCGCCACGTCAAGTTGCTGCTTTAGTTCGGCCAATTCATCAGTCTGGCTTGCCACCGGACGCTTCGCCACCTACATAGGAAGAGCGCATATTATACCTGGGATTATGATCCTCGGTGTGCTGTCATTTTTGACAATGCACCGAGTCTCAGGGGCTACTATCTATACAGGGCGCATTCTATATGCAAAACTGTCAGAAGGTACATCATTTTGCGTACCTCAAAACCCGTCAGTAAACTTATGACGACGTCATGAAATCCGCTTTCAGCGGATGAAATTCTTTCAATCACCGTACCCATTAGCGCACGGCGATCTTCTGAGATAGATGCTCGCCCGAGCAGATCTTTCAGCTCCTCCGACCGTACACCAGTCGGGGCCGGACTCGTCCGATGGCCTTTTTCGAAGGCCGGACACGGAGGGCTTTGAGGGGACATACGACTGCCTTCGGGCCCCGCCGGATTTGGAGAAACCCTCCACGACGACACCTTAGGGTCGTCCGCCTCGCATGACGGTACGGCAGGCGGAGGCGTTTCACTCTCCATCATCTCCAGATCAAGACCCCCTGAAGACGAGCTCTGCTGATAAGGGCTGAGATCCGAACTACAAGGAAAAATTTCGGTTATCTTCAAAAATAAAACAGGGATGTCTCTCATTTTAAGAAAATGCCCCTCTTTACTTACGGCTCGCTGGAGGGCTGATCTCCTTGGGGAAATAGTGCGGCCGGGGCATCTCCCGGCGCAGGACCCTCTGGCGAGGATTTCTTCCCCTGCTTCAAGGCCTTGGTCTCCGGATCTTCAGAAGCGGTCCTCTTCTCCCCTTGGAGGGAGGGATTCTCGATCCCTCCTTTCTTAATAAACTCCTTCGCGGAGGCAGTAGCTCCCTTGTTCCCCCCTTCACCTTCTTCAAAAGGCGCAGCCTTTAGCATCCTGGTTAACACAGGATCCGGTGTGGTCTCAGGGAGGGGGGCCGGACACCGGATCAGTTTTGCTTTCGCTATCCACTCCTGTTCAAGGGACAACTCTTTTAAAGGCAAGTTTATGATAGATATACGGATAGCATGTCCGGGTACATGACTACTTACTTGAGTACCCGAGCGATTGCAGCTCATACCTGCATCCTCGGTCAAGTCCGGACACATTGCTCGTGATCCGAAGAACAGTTGGTACATCTCCACGGGCGTTACGCCCATAAAATGTTGGAGAGCTCGTGGTCCCTCCGGATTGAACTCCCACAGGCGGAGCGGCGACGTTTGCAGGGCAGGGTGTGACGAATCAGCATGACCTGCGCTACTACGACCAGATCTCTCTCTCTCTAGGAGGTCTCGAATACGGCCCTGCAACAAGGGCACGTCCTTGGACGGCCCCCAGTCGAGCCCTTTATTGACCCATGACGCCAGCCGCGGCGGAGGACCCGAGCGAAAGGTAGGTGGCGCCACCCATTTGGTGCCCCCGGGAGCTGTGATATAAAACCACTCTTGTTGCCACAGACTGAGCTCCTCTTGAAAAGAGCTCTCGGGCCATGGAGCGTCAACATTCTTGCTTATAACAGCCCCTCCGCACTCTGCCTGCTGCCCCTTGGTCATCTTCGGTTCCACTTTGAAGGTTTTGAGCCACAACCCAAAGTGAGGGGTAATACGGAGGAAGGCTTCACATACGACAATGAACGATGAGACATGGAGGATGGACTCTGGATCCAAGTCATGAAATTCCAGCCCATAATAAAACATGAGCCCCCTCACGAAGGGGTCCGTCAGGAAGCCTAACCCCCGAAGGAAGTGAGGCACGAACACCACGCTCTCACCAGGCTTGGGAGTGGGAATAACCTGCCCTTGGGCAGGCAGCCTGTGCGAAATTTCACCGGTTAGATACCGGGCGTCTCTCAGCTTTAGCACGTCTTCTTCCGTGATGGAGGAAGGCATCCACCGGCCTTGCAGGTCGGAGCCGGACATCCTCGGAGGTCCGAAGCGCCTGAATCTAGAGCTTTGGGTGTTGGAACTCGAGGCGAGGGGCGGATTCGATTGAGATTGAAAGAAAGGAGCGGGCCTTGGTCTCGTTATAAAGAGGTTGAATACCAAGAGCCCTCCCCGTGACCGTTCGGGACTCGCCTTCGATAGAGGAGGCGCGCCAACGGGCACGACTGGGTTACCCACACCCGTATTAATGAGAATCCCGGAATAAAGGGACACGATCTTTGCTTTGACAAGACGTGCCAAAGAAACCGCCTCGCTAAACACGCTGAGATGGGACAGTAAAAATGATTCCAATAAAGGCTTGGCCGTGGTGTGACGTCACGCTGCAGAATACGTCAGTAGATTGAATTTGTGTAAAGATTATTCTCTCTACGGTGGTATGTGGAACTTATTTTGCAGAGCCGGACACTATCCTTGTGTTCAAAATCTTCTATGAAGTATTCGGAGCAGAAACCCGCCATGCAATGCCGAAGACAATATGCGCGCCGGACTCGTCGTCATTGAAGCCTGGTTCAGGGGCTACTGAGGGAGTCCTGGATTAGGGGTTGTCCGGATAGCCGAACTATCACCGTTGACCGGACTCCTGGACTGTGAAGATACAAGATTGAAGACTTCGTCCCGTGTCCGGATGGGACTTTCCTTGGCGTGGAAGGCAAGCTTGGCATTACGGATATATAGATCACCTACCATTGTAACTGACTCTGTGTAACCCTAACACTCTCCGTGTCTATATAAACCGGAGGGTGTTAGTCCGTAGGACGAACAACAATCATACCATAGGCTAGCTTCTAGGGTTTAGCCTCTTTGATCTCGTGATAGATCTACTCTTGTACTACCCATATCATCAATATTAATCAAGCAGGAGTAGGGTTTTACCTCCATCGAGAGGGCCCGAACCTGGGTAAAAACATCATGTCCCTTGTCTCCTGTTACCATCCGCCTAGACGCACAGTTCGGGACCCCCTACCCGAGATCCGCCGGTTTTGACATGACACCCACCCTGCTAGATGGGACCCACCATAGTGGGAGGATGACTTGTGGGCCAACTAAGTTGACGGGGACGGAGGGCTTTGTCAACTTAGTCAATATGAACGATTCTAGCTCCAGTGACCGTACGATGTCCATCCAACGGCCATAGTGCTTCTTCAACCTCTGGTCTTCTTGCTCCAGCCGCCCAAAGCAGCGCCGGTCGTGCCGCGTGCTCCCGCCTCTCATGGCCGGCTGTGATGCCGCAGAGGCCACACCGCCCCTACTACTCCCACCGCTGCCCAGGGTATCCCTCTACTCACCCACACCCCCTGTTATTCTGTGGCGATGGCAGCCTCACACCGCGGCCGAACTAGTGAACCCTCATACTCCTCTCCGCGTGGGCTACCACTGCCGCGTCTTCCCCTGCTCCGTGTCGTCCCCTTCCTAGGCATCGCCGTTGTCCAGACCACCGCCCTGGCACTCTCGACGCGACGTGGTCAACGTGGTCAATGACTGACTTCCATCGGAAGAGTACTGTACGTGGAAAGGCTGACAGCTAGGTCCAGGCGGCCGCAAGGAAGTGCCTCCTTATTACACGCAAAATAATTATTCCTCCACCTGACAACAGGGACCCACCGAACAGGCCACCTTATTTCGCAAAAAAACGTTTCCCCCCTAACTGTTGGGACCCATCAGACGGGCCAGCGTATTTCGCGAAAAAAACGTTCTCCACGCTATCAGCTCGGACCCACCGGAAGTGCCTCCTTATTACGCACCAAAAAATGAATACTCCCCTTGCTAGCTGGGACCCATCATGGTGGGAGGTGACTTGTGGGCCTACTAAGTTGACTGGGATGGCGGCCTTTGTCAACTTTAGTCAATATGAACGATTCTAGCTCCAGTGACCGTACGATGTCCATCCAACGGCCGTAGTGCTTCTTCAACCTCTGGTCTTCTTGCTCCAGCTGCCCAAAGCAGCGCCGGTCGTGCCGCATGCTCCTGCCTCCCGTGGCCGGCTGTGCTGCCGCGAGGTCTCACCGCCCCTACTATTGCCACCGCTGTCCAGGCCCCGCGGTGACGGCAGCCTCACACCGCAGCCGAACCAGTGAACCCTCGTACTCCTCTCCGGGCGGGCTTCCACTGCCGCGTCTTCCCCGGCTCCCCGTCATCCCCTTCCTAGGCCTTGCCGTCATCCACCGCCCTGGTGCTCTCGACGCGTCGTGGTCAACGTGGTCAAGGAACGACTTCCATCGGACATGGACTGTACGTGGAGAGGCTGACAGCTGGGTCGACGGCCGCAGCAAGGAAGAGCCTCCTTATTACGCGGAAAATAATGATTCCTCCACCTGACAGCTGGGACCCACCGGACGGGCCACTGTATTTCGCGAAAAAAACGTTTCCCCTGACTGCTGGGACCCACCAGCTACATCTTCGCACGCAAGGAAGTGCGTCCGGGCAAAAAAACAAAATGATTTGCCCCCTGATCGCTGGGACCTACCAGCGACACCTTCACACGCAAGGAAGTGCGTCCGGGCAAAAAAAAAACGATTCGCCCCCCTGACTGCTAGGACCCACCAGCTACATCTTCGCACGCAAGGAAGTGCGTAAAAAAAACGATTCACCCCCTGACTGCTGGGACCCACCAGCTACATCTTCGCAGGCAGGGAAGTGCCTGACAGTCGGGATCCACCTGGTCGAAGCGTACGTAGGGTTGTCATTTTGGTCGCGAACATGTACGTACATACTGGTCGTTGTAGAGGCGTGCACGTGTCGTAGTAGAGGCGCGCACGTAGCATGTACACGTAAGTACAGCGGCCAGGGTGCAAGAAAGAAAATACGGCTACGTATGTGTACATACGGGCGGGGTCTCGAACGCCTACTCGCGCATACGTACATGGCTGGGTCGGAACGGAGAAACAGTGTCGTCGTCGTGTTCATGGGGAGCCAACCGGCTGGGTCGGAACGGAATGTGTGGTCGTGTTCATCGGGAGGGCTTGGACGGAACAGGCGATGGAAACGAGGCCTGACGTACCGCATAACGGAGGAAACGGCCTTGTGTTCGACCTGCCACGTTCGAAATGGGATCCTGTTCATCGGGAGGGGTCTGGCGTACCGCAAAACGGAGGAAACGGACCTCCTACGATCGAAACAGGGGTCCTGTTGATCGGGAGGGGTGTGGCGTACCGCAAAACGAAGGAAACAGACCTCCTACGGTCGAAACGGGGGTCCTGTTGATCGTAAGGGGTGTGGCGTACCGCAAAACGGACGAAACAGACTTATGTTGGAGCGCTACGGTTGAAACGGGGGTCCTGTTCATCGGGAGGGGTGTGGCGTACCGCAAAACGGGACTCCACGGGATACTGTTCATCTCTAC
>NC_057813.1:556931000-556934156 GCF_018294505.1 Triticum aestivum
CATGAGTCTCAAAACCAATATTAGGCCTCCTGACACTAAGATTTCTCTACCTGAATAGGCTTTATGAGAGAGTGTTCCTTTAGGAATATTGTTGTGATATTATTTGGTTCACTTACTTCAGATGCGTCTTTCAACTTCTTCAGGCATATACACCCTTTGTGATTTATCTAGCCAAGTGTTTTTCGGTAATGTTCGTCATGTATTTCCAAGGTTACTTCTCTATTTTTTGGTCGGGGTATCTATATCTACACAACACATATAAATATTTTTTAACCATTACGACTCAAAAAGGTTTCCAATGTTTTTTAACTCTATTCAACAATGGTTATTGCCACGGCAATGATTGGAAATTGCTGAGCCTGAATGACTGGAAGAGGGATTCTAATCCTATGGGAAACCATTATGAACAATTAACAAATATCCAGTGACAAATGCTACTTTATTTATCATTGAAATATTGATTTTCATTATAACGTGCTTAAAATTCATTAAAAAGGATGTGTAATTTCTACCTAATCACTTAGTGCATAGTTTCATCACCAGGTTATCCTGGACATACATCCTCGGGAACAACATCACCAAGTTGCTTGCATACTGCACTGCGAGTTTATAATGTTCGGTTGCTTATGATACGAACCAATTATCAAATTTCAAGAATTATACTTTATGGTTTAGTTTATTATTTGACATGATCTAAATGGAATTCTTTGAATTCACTATTTTGAAGTATATTCATCAATCATAAAGGTATATAGTAGTTCCTAATAGTCGTAGGCCTGTAGGAATCCTGGAGTACTACTCAATAAGGATGAGATGAGCAATATTAAATTGAAAAGGTAATGTTAATACTTTCTCCAATATAACACATATAGTACTACAAAGCAATTTGATTGTATGTTGTAACATGACCAAAAGGCACATATACCGCCAATATAAATGTAAACCATTGATAATAACAAAAAATTGTAATGTTGGTTGTACCTTCGCCCTTGGAATAGCCATGTGAAACTGATATATATAAGTGTAGTAGTACTATTTTCTATTCTTTGAATTTGTTAACTTTTAGCTCCAAATATGTTGCCCCCAAAGAAGCATTGGTTGATGACTAGGACTTTAGCCAAGAATTCCAAGGCAGGGATGTCATGGTGCGATTCAAGTGCCTTCCACGACAAGCAGACAACCACAAGATGGGGACGAGGAGAATGCCTCGGATGTAGGGTTCCATCGCCTTTCACGACAATCGAGGACACGTTGCTTAACTTTGATTTCACATGAGGAGGATACGAGAATGCCTCGGCCAAGGATTCCTGGGCGGGGAGGTTGAGGTACAGGGCCTTTCATTGAGTGGAGATATCAACCGTTGCCATGGAAGGAGCACGGTCCAAGATCTCATGGGCAGGTAGCAGAATCGCATGGACTGGAGCTCGCTTCCCCAATGTCCTCTTATCTAACTTAAAAACAAATCAGGAATCTCGTATGTGAGCATGTCCTCGAGCACGCACCCATCGCCTGTAGCGTTCAACTAGGCTCCCTCGGCATCAGCAGTCTTGGAGTTCAAACTTGCTCATGCATGTAGCCTTGTAGCAAGAAGCTAAGTATACGATCCAAAAAACCCAGAGCTAGCTATGCACTACTGCACTAGCACGTGATAGCTAGGTATAAACTTTTTTCACCACTCCATCTGTATGATACAACACACCCTCTACATTTTATCAGTATCAGGAATGACAATCTAAAACAAAAAGGTAAGTATGTATCATGGCTTTCTGTTGCTGTGAATATGGCAATATGCCAGCAATATATGTCGACTGTAATTGATGGATTAGGGGTGAAAATTGTACTACAACATGGTTTACGACTGTACATTTGTGAATCTATGATAACTTTTTCGTAACAAAACATGGCTGTAAGCAAATTAGAATAAATGTGCTAGCATAGAGGATACAATCGGCACACTGAAATTCACAAGATCCAAATGGTATTAATATTTTAGATGACCAATTTATTTACACAATGTTCACACAAAGGGATACCTTTGTAGATAGAATTGGTTTTATATCTCACCCAAACATTGCTATACAATTCAACATTTGCTTGCAATTACAAGTTCCATCCTTCAAGCTATTTCTAGATGGGATGTGACATTAATTGTGCGAGTGACTAAAAAGAACTTCTTTAGGAACTGAATATGCATCTGTACAGATACATTGCTACATAAATAAAAGAGGCGGCCATGTACAATAGGATAGTTCGAACGACAACAGATAGTGGAAAAGATAAAATAAATGATAGGTTGTGCTAATGGAGGGGTATATAGTAATAGTATATGTGGACTATCCAGTTTCCCATGACACGCAGAATTACAAATTGACATATGGGTTGTTACTCAACTTACTAAACATATGTATTATTAAATTTCATATAACCTTGTGAATTAAAAAAGTTCTTTTGCATCCAGCCATCAAATTGCATATTTGTATCAAGATTATGTTTTCCATCTATGGGAACTTGCAACTCTTATTCTATTTCTTTATTGAAACCAAAATATACAATTGGAAAAAAATTGAAAAAGTATATTATACCACGTACCCTTTAAACATGCTGCCATTCTTTACACAAAACCAAACAATATGATGTCATTAATAAATTGTCTGAAGATCTAGCCCGCGCATCGAGCGGGCCACTTTGCTAGTTCCACAAAAAGCTGCATTTCAGATTAGAACATTTCCTTTCACACGAACCCACTAAGCGCAGTAAATAGCCAGCTAAAAACTTCTCAAAGTAGACCTGCTGCCAACCAAGACCGGTCCTCTTGGTCAATTCTTTGAAGAACCAATTATGTTGATGGGATGATTCCATCGAAAACGATGGCGTGTCTGTGTTTTTGTAGTTCCCAAAGCACGAGCGTAATGATGGATCAAAGATTCTTCTGTTGCTCGCGTCCAACATTTCTGCTACTGCAACACTCCGCGATGGTGCCGCACATCGTCGGCGTCCGGTCCGGCTTACCCAACGCTGGAAAGGACGACAAACCACATTTGGCGGGCCAAAACGCAGGTAAGTAGAATATGATTGATCGTTTCCCATCATGATCACAAAAGGGACACAATAGATGGTGTGGCAGTCTGCAAGGTGCCTGTCGATCAGAAGTCCATC
>NC_057813.1:557235484-557331213 GCF_018294505.1 Triticum aestivum
CGAGTGGAACAACTCGGTGGCACCGAGATGCATAACTGTGTTTAGTTACAGCAACTCGGTGTGACCGAAAAGTTCAAATCGGTTGCACCGAGATTGAAAATCTAGATCGACTTAGTGATCTCGGTTGGACCGAAATGAAGGAATCGGTCAGACCGAGAATCACAAAGAAGTTTTGGAAGTTTAAGTCTATGACGAATCGGGGACTCCGAGTGCTCCTCACACAGAGTGGTTCGAATATGACTTGATCAAATTTTGTGATGTAGCATGAATAGAGTTTGAGACGAGAAAAGCATAGATAGCTAGAGAAAGTTCTTAGGCATTCTTGTCCATCCACTTGGGCAAAAGAAGGAAGAACCAAACAATCAAAACAACAAGTGGATGTTCTTGAATGAGTAAAATATGCACCAACATGCTCACACAATAAGATGACAAATGAAATATGTGGCAAAGCATGCACAACCAATTCTAGCATCTATCAAAAAATTGGCGATGACTAGGTCATCTATATATGAGTATATTGACTTAGGAGTCAAATGATAAACATTTGATCATAGGTCATACTCATCGTTTAAGCCCAAGTGGGGTTACCACTTTTACATAATGCATTGATGTGTTCACACCATTAGAGTTGCTTTGACTCAAGTCTTAGAGTTAAGCTCCCCCTAGATGTGAGATCCCCCCTTAGTGGGATGAACTAACCTTGGGTTTTGTCGATGATGACTTCATGTAGGTGTTGAAGATGTGGATGCTCAATGTTGATACAGATCATTTGGAGCAATCCATTGGAGTGAGTTGCACTTTCAACATACCTACTCCCTCCGTCCGGAAATACTTGTCACCAAAATGAATAAAAGGAGATGTATCTAGATGTATTTTAGTTCTAGATACACCTTTTTTTGTCCATTTTAATGACAAGTATTTTCGGACGGAGGGAGTACATGGGTTAGTCCCACAAGGAACAAACAAGAATATCCATAGACATAGAGTGATGCACACAAAAGATAATGTCCATGAAAACATTAGGTTACCTGGTTCCTTGCCTTACCAACATGAGGGTTTGTGACTCCTTGAACTAGTGCAAGATGTGGAGGTTGATTGCACTTGTCCTTGCCATAATAATATGAGTGAAGAATGTTGGCGGAGTCACCCTCAAGAACTCTCTAGTTCTTCTTCTTCGGGACCCACATCATCTTGATGGGAATCCTTGGAGTTGTAGTTGTACTTGATGAAGTAGAACTTGATGTAGTCTTGGGAATCCACTTGACCGAGACCTTGGGTGCTTCTTCAAATGCATCAATCTCTTCTTGAAGCTTTTCCTTGCCTTTATGGTCTTGTGGTGGAAGATCATCTTGAGCTTGTGTTCCCTTGAAGGAAGTAGGATCATACTTCTCTTGTTGAGGAACAAACTTCGTCTTGGGGTATTGATCTTCTTCCCACTCAACTCCATTGGAATTGAACTTTCGTTCAAAACCAACACCTTGATTCTTCCGGTGCCTTCCTTGCTTGCGTACAATTTCCTCGAATTGCTTACTCCCGGCAAGGCTCTTGTAAACACCTTTCTCTATAATTCCCTTAAATAAGCTATTTTCTTGCTCAAGTGTAACTTGGCTAAGAGAATCATTAGTGGAATCAAGAGAACTACTAGAAGCAACAATATTGGATTTGACATTATTATTGTTACTACTAGAGGAAGTATCTTTCTTGTACTTGTTACTAGACTTGACTTGAGGCATGTAAGTAGATAGGAGTAAACTCTTGGCAATGTAAGAAGAACTTTTCTTACGAAGATGATCATTGATTGCTTTTAAGAACTCATGCTCTTGCTCAAGATTGAGCTTTTCAAAGCGTAACTTCTCACGAGCCCTTAAAAGTTCTCGATGATTTTCGAAGATAGTTTCATGAGCTAACTTGAGAGTGTTTAGTTCTTTAGTTAGAAGCTCAATCTTCTCCTTATCATTGTCATTCGTTTCATCTTGATTAGCATGATTAATTGACGTTTCATCATAGTATTCATCACTAGAGTTGTCAACAAGTAAATCACCATCCACAAGCAAGTCATCTTCATCACTATTGAAATCAACATACTCAGGATGTGTTACCTTTGGACCTTTGGCCATGAAGCATCTTCCAATTCCTTCATTTGGTGAATCAAATATGTCATAGGAGTTGGTTGACACAAGTGCTAGACCGGCAACACCTTCATCTTGAGTATATTCGGAGTCGGAGTGATAGCTTCTCTCGGAGTGTTTGTCAGAGTCGGAGCCGGAAACCCATTCACCAACATGAGCTTGATGTCTTCGTTTTGTGTAGCTCCTTGATGACTTGTCCTTCCTTTCCGAATCCTTGCTTCTCCGTGAGGATCTTCTTTCATAACGATCATCTCTACTCCTTATCTCTCTTGGTGGTGATTCTTCTCTTTTGCTTCTTCTTTTTGGAGAATTTTCTCTTCTTTTGTAGGGTGCCGTACACTCATTGGAATAGTATCCAGGCCTCCCACAATTGTAGCAATTGCGCTCTCGACTGGAAGATCTTTTGTCATGATAAGACCTTGACTTGGAGCTTCTTTCTTTGCTTCTACTCTTGTATAATTTGTTGAAGTTCCTCACCATTAAGCTCAATTCTTCATTGAAGGTTTGTTTCTCACTTGATGATGGGGGGGCTTCACTTGAGGCTTTGTAAGCACCACTTGACTTGTTGTGAAGTTCCTCCTTATCCTTGAGTGACATCTCATGAGCAACAATTCTTCCAATGACTTCCGTTGGCTTGAGATCTTTGTAGTTTGGCATCATTTGGATCAATGTGCACACGGTATCATACTTTCCATCCAATGCTCTTAGGATCTTCTTGATGATGAATTTGTCGGTCATCTCTTCACTCCCTAAGCCGGCAATCTCATTTGTAATAAGAGCAAGACTAGAGTACATTTCAGCGACACCTTCACCATCCTTCATTTTGAACTTGTCAAGCTGACTTTGGAGCACATCCAACTTGGATTCCTTGACGGATTCGGTACCTTCGTGCATATCAATCAAAGTGTCCCAAATTTCCTTAGCATTCTCAAGATGGCTGATTTTGTTGAATTCTTCGGGGCACAATCCGTTGAAGATGATATCATAAGCTTGAGCATTGTATTGCAGCATCTTCAATTCTTCCGCATTAGCTTCATGATTCAGCTCTCTCCCATCAAAGAATTCACCTTGTAAGCCAATACAAATAATTGCCCAAACAGCGGGGTTATGTTTGAGAATATGCATTTTCATCTTATGCTTCCAACTAGCAAAATTAGTACCATCAAAGTAAGGACCTCTACGGTGATAATTTCCCTCGCTAGACGCCATACTCACCTAGGTTGTGAAACCAAGGCTATGACCACCAAAAGCTATGGAAATCAAAGCAAATGGAGACCAAAGCTCTGATACCACTTGTAGGACCTTGAAGTAAGTCTAGAGGGGGGGGTGATTAGACTACTTGACCAATTAAAAACTTAACCTTTTCCCAATTTTAGAGTTTGGCAGATTTTAGCTATCTTAGGACAAGTCAAGCAATCATCACACAATTCAAGCAAGCATGCAAAGAGTATATAGGTAGCAGAAATTAAAGCATGCAACTTGCAAGAAAGTAAAGGGAAGGGTTTGGAGGATTCAAACGCAATTGGAGACATGGATGTTTTTGGCGTGGTTCCGATAGGTGGTGCTATCGTACATCCACGTTGATGGAGACTTCAACCCACGAAGGGTAACAGTTGTGCGAGTCCACGAAGGGCTCCACACAAGAAGGGTGCACGAAGAAGCAACCTTGTCTATCCCACCATGGCCGTCGCCCACAAAGGACTTGCCTCACTAGCGGTAGATCTTCACGAAGTAGGCGATCTCCTTGCCCTTACAAACTCCTTGGTTCAACTCCACAATCTTGTCGGAGGCTCCCAAGTGACACCTAACCAATCTAGGAGACACCACTCTCCAAGAAGTAACAAATGGTGCGTTGATGATGAACTCCTTGCTCTTGTGCTTCAAATGATAGTCTCCCCAACACTCAACTCTCTCTCATATGATTTGGATCTGGTGGAAAGAGGATTTGAGTGGAAAGCAACTTGGGGAAGGCTAGAGATCAAGATTCATATGGTAGGAATGGAATATCTTGGCCTCAACACATGAGTAGGTAGTTCTCTCTCAGAAATAGGATGCTGGAAGTGTAGGTTTAGTCTGATGGCTCTCTCCACGAATGAAGAGGAGGTGGAGGGGTATATATAGCCTCCACACAAAATCTAACCGTTACACACAATTTACCAAACTCGGTGGGACCGATTCAACAGACTCGGTCGGACCGATTTAGTAAACCTAGTGACCGTTAGTGATTTTCGGTGGGACTGACATGCAACTCGGTGAGACCGATTCGGTTAGGGTTAGGGCATAACGTAATCTCGGTAAGACCGATTACACACACTCGGTGGGACCGATTTTGGTAATTAGCTTTCCAGAGAGTTGGTCAGGTAAACTCGGTGGGACCGATTTGCTCTTTTCGGTGAGACCGAAATGTTACAAAAGGGAAACAGAGAGTTTACATTGCAATCTCGGTGGGACCGATCGCTCACTTCGGTTTGACCGAAACGTTACGAAGGGAAAAAGAGAGATTACAATCCCATCTCGATGAGACCGAGATCCCTATCGGTAGAACCGATTTGCCTAGGGTTTGTGGCAGTGGCTATGACATTTGAAATCGGTGGCACCGGATAGGAAGAATTGGTGTGACCGATTTTGGCTTTGGGTTTAGGTCATTTGTGGATGTGAGAAAGTAGCTGAGGGTTTTGGAGCACATCACTAAGCACATGAAGCAAGAGGCTCATTAAGCAACACCTCATCCCTCCTTGATAGTATTTGCTTTTCCTATAGACTCAATGTGATCTTGGATCACTAAAATATAAAATGAAGAGTCTTGAGCTATTGAGCTTGAGCCAATCCTTTGTCCTTAGTATTTTGAGGGATCCACTTTCATCATCCATGCCATGCCATTCATTGAGCTTTCCTGAAATATTAGTCTTGGAATAGCATTAGCTCAATGAGCTATATGTTGTTGTGAATTACCAAAGCCACCTAGGGATAGTTGCACTTTCATGGATGCATCAAATACGGTTTAGATTTTAGTTGTGTGTGCGATGAAGGGCATAAAGTTGATCTAGCAGAACTGTTTGCGATGAGAAAGAACAACAGAAACGGGCATCCATATCAATGTGTGTGCGATATACATCATACAGTTCCCTCCGATGAATTGTGTTCTATTAGGGAATGCAATAGAAACAGTCAGCCAGATCAAGGTGTGCGTGATATACGACATACGGTTCACTCGGACAAACTGTTTTCGATTAGGCAAGAGAACGAAAATGGTTCATCTTAACAAGATGTGTGTGATATGCGGCATTTGCGATCAGCCAAAAGAACACAAGCAATACGTGTAAACTAGATGTGTGTGATACGCAACAAACATCCCACTCGGATGAACTATTTAAGGTGAGAAATTATAACACAGACGGTTACTATAGTAAGTTCGTGTGCGATTTTGTTCATACAAAAAACTTTAAAAAATGCAAACTAGTTGCTTGCGTATAAACAATTATCAAAAAGTAACGAGATAGACCATCTTCAAGCTAATCAATATGTGTTCAAAAAACAAGAAATGTCAAAAATTACAAAACAAAGACCTCGATAGACCTTGCTGCTGTAGATCCCTCTTTGCAACCTTTATTGTGCAACACAATGGAAACGGTTCAACTGAACAATATGTGTGTGATACACGGCAAACGGTCCGTGATCAGAAATGTGTGCGAAGACCAATAATAACACAGACGGTTGCTGCTAATAAGCGTGCGATTTGCTCTGTCTACAGAAAAATAATATGTATATATATAACTGAAATAAACATCCAATTACATAAGTAACTATACAGATCATTCGCACACACCTCAATAAACAATTGCATGCATTCTAAAGTAGGAGAAATGATCGTCTAGTCATCTACTTCTTGTGACACTCCCACCACTGCTCTATGGCTTGATCCCTCGACTGGGGCATGAACAAGACACTTCCTCATGTCAACGATCCGCCTGTACATCTCGTAGCTTGTGTACGCGTCATTGGCCGCGTACTTGACGTGTTATTCATTCAGTGTCTCAGGCCAAACACTGTGCCAGGTGTCCTTGTCCTTCTTACTCTCATCCTTCATCTTCATGTAGTAGGGGTCGATGATGGCCGGGGCGAGGTCAACCAGGAAGTTCTTTGTTCTTGGCGCTGCCCCACACCTTGTAGTGGTTCTGGATGTTGACAAGATTCGGGCATTTCAAGCCCGAAACCTTGAGCGCTTTTAGATTGTTGGTGGTGTCCACCGCATCGAACTTGTAGTCGGAGCTGCTGATAAACCTGAAGAAACGCTCGCAAGGCCTTTTGGCTAGGTGATAGTGGTAGACGAGGACGCCATGTCGCATGCACAACTGGACGACGACAACCTTCTGATCGGGCCCGACATGACCGATGGTGTACTCGAGGTCGAAGCCGACCACTTGGTACTTGTCCTCGGCAAGGAACTACTCCATAGTTTGGATGGAGGTCTCCACCTATACCGGATTGTTCATGTACACCACGGAGAGGGCCTTCCCCCTCACGTGGTTGTCCACTACGTGATGCATGGTGAACTGCCCGCCGTTGTCATCGTCGGCCGCTGGGAGCGTCATTGGAGCCACGGGGATCGCCATTGGAACCGCTGGATGTCCTCTCTGTATGTGTCATCGTGGAGGTGCTTATTTTGTCGTGTGACGCGAGAGATGAAGGTAAATGGCCGCAGAAATAAATGTGGATCGGGCGGCCTGGATTCTCGGCGCGTCCGCATGCTAGTTTTTGCAATGGGTAACTGCATTGTGGAGCCGCGCCCGACGCAATCGCATGCACACGAACATGCGTGATCATGCGCCGGCCCCAAACACTGGCAGCGCGCATGGAGGGACGAGGGCAGAGCACCCGGAGGGACGCGAGATCAGAGCACGCGTGGCGGGACGCGAGCAGAGCGCGCTGCGGCCGCCTCAACCGCAAGCAACCACACGCATAGAGCAGTTGAACACGCAGGAAATGGTCGCCTACAAGCCGTCCGACACTTGCGTCGGTGCGTAGAGAGCGGCCGTGTGCTACTACCTCTATCTTGGTCTACAGTCCTCTTTATATTACATGCTATACTTTGCCCTCAAATGTAACCAATAAAATGTTAATGCATGTTATAAAAATTATATAATTGGAAACTATGTTCAAATACGAATCCAACTATATAATCTTTGGCGACATGCATTCGTATTTTATTAGTTAAATCCTACTTATAAACCAGGACGATATATAGTAGGTAATTCAATTGCAAACATTTTTTATTAACTATATAATCTCTCGCACGTCTTGTCACCCCGCTGCCGCAGACGGCTTATAACGCAAGCTTGCGTAGCGTGCGGGATCGTTCTTTTGGCCAAACAGTGGCGCCAATGAATTGTCGGTGAGCCCGTTCTCGCGCAACCTCGGAGGTTCCCGTGCAAGCTTCCCTCCCGACTGGGTGAAATCCCCCAAAATCCCAATGCTTACCGGCCTGCTATAAAAACCCTCACAGCCGGCGAGTCTTGCATCGCATTTTCCCCTCCCTCCCTGTAGCTTATCTCGTCAGCTTCTCCAATAATTGCCAATGGCACTGGTCCATCATGGTCGCTCAGCCACTCCACTGTCATCAGACGACAGCTCCAACTGGAAGGCTACACTGCGGCGGTGGTGCAGTCCCCGGCATAGTGTTGTGCGCGTGGCGTCCCTGTTGGGTTTGCACGGAACAACCACAACACGCTCCGCCACCGGTGCCCGTCGGCAGCTGTTGCCAGCCGCCACACCACCATCAAAAGCCAGGGCCATCGCCTGCTCCGCCGTCGCGACCCGACGGCGGGAGGTGGCTGTCGTGGCCGCCATCCCACTGCCGGCGACCGTGGCCATCACCCGCTCCGCCACCGCGACCCGAAGGCGGGAGGTGGTGGTCGTGGCCGCCACCCCATCGTCGGTCGCCCAGGCCGCCAGCCCACCGTCGACCGCCGGGGTTGTCACCCGCTCCGCCACCGCCGCCCGAAGGAGGAAGGCGAAGGTGGATGCCGACACGTGTGTGAGTGATCCTGCGCGCTACAGCGAGTTCCTGCGGTAGAAGGAGGAGCGCCTCGTCGAGCACGCAAAGAGCCTTACCACCACCGTGGCCGCGGCACACGTCGCCTCAGAGGCGAGGAATTAGGAGATGTACGAGGAGAACCACCGCTTCGAGAGGGATCGTCTGGAGCGGCAGTGGGCATTCGAGCTGGAGAGCGTCGCCGAACACGCAACAGCGGCAGGCACCGTATTGCATTTGTCCAGCTCCTCGATAGGCTCCTCCTCCTCTGCCTCTTACTGAGCATGCTCGGCAGAGGAGAGGCTGCCGGAAGTAGTACAAAGCCCCTCCGTAGTACTATTTAGGGGCTATTTTGTTCAGTTCATCTGACTATAGATGTGGTGGAACTGTACAACATACTTAAAATTAGCTAGTATACAAAGTAGAACTAGCTATTTCAGTACGTGGTTGGAAACAATTGAGGAAAATTTTGGTCGGTTCAGCTATCGAGTTGAACTGTTTGTATAAATTATGCACGACTGCTTAATCTATGAATAAAATCTATGCTTAATTACTGAATTTTAGTTGCAAAAATTAGATAGTGCGAGTGATTTTTAGCTGCATATTTTGACAAATTGCAGTGTTACAAGGTTGACAAATGGCAATGTTACTAGATCAACAAATGTCAATCTTTCAAGTTTGACAAATTGCAACATACCCAATATGACAGATGCAAATCTTACCAAATTGTTTGTAAGTGGTTGCACACGGGTCATCCAAAACAACGGTTTGCGCTGAAGAGATGCACAAATCCTGCTCTCGCTTTGCATACAGGTCTTCTATCTAAAACGTTTGCAATCAAGAGCTGCACAAATCCTGCTTGGCACATTTTCCCTTGGCTTCCCGGGGAAGCTGTCGGGTTTGCATATGGGTGTTCTAACTAAAACGTTTGCGACCGAGATACAATATTAAAGCCAAGAAAAAAACTATTTCCGGAGGCGGTGTGCCGCGCCATCCTTGTCGTTGTCGTCCTCCGGGATGTCGTCGTTGAAGTCTTCAAGGCAGCTCAGAATGTTCTTCACTTGTAAATCAAACATCATGTCACCGAGTGATCGACGGGCGGGGCGTGGGAGGACGGTAGCTGGCGGCGCTGAGAGGTAGCAGTCGACGGCGGCGGCCCATGCCGCTAAGGGGGGCACGCACATGGGCACGGACGCAGCGAGTGCAGCCAAACGCACGGGGACCGGCACCGCGGTGGGTGGAGGGGTGCGCACGGGCACATGCACGGGCACGGGCGCTGGCGCTGACATGTATACGAGCTCGCGCGGGTCTGCGGAGACCTCGGTGACGCTTGCGGCTCCCAGCTCTGCGATAGTGCTCGACGACCAGCCCATCAATGCTACGGGGATGGTCGCTGGTGCGGGCATGGGGATGGGACCTAGGACGGGAGCGCGGGCAGCAACAGCCGCGGCCAGCTCATTCTGGGCCATGTCCATGAGGCGCCATTCCTCCTTATTTTCTATATCCTCCGGCTCGGAGTCAACTTCACCAAACTTGAAGACTAGTGGCAGATGATCCTTCTGGGCCATGGCGTTGGTGGAGGTCTGCAGGAGGGAGGGAAATGGAAGGCGAATAGTAAGGCCGCCTATATTAAGCAGCGGCTTGGGCGCCATTAATGGAGAGGAAGGCGGGCGGCCATGGAATTCAAAGGGCTCGATTCCCAATGAGCCTACATAGCGTACATCTCGCACGCTTCCCGGTGAACCTGAGCATTGGAGGACAGCTTGCATGCCTCTCGGTCAACCTGGGTACCGGACTACGCTCAGTCAAGCAGTTGTCCGCATGAGACCTCCTATAGCCATTAAAACCAAGACACATGGCGTCACGAGAATGGTTAACATAAGCACATGATTTGAATTATACAAACATTTGCGATGTTAGAGTGGCGGCTATTTGTTTGAAAATGCCTTTGTTGGCTGTTATTCGAGTGCTTCTTCGCTCAAAATGGACATGAAAAATACCACAATATGTCGGGTGCCATTCCATGATAGCATGCCAAGTTTCATGAATTTTAGACGAGTTATGGATTTTCTAGAATTTAAAAACAAAGTATCTCAACGTTTTGCCGGCAATCAACAATGCCCCAGTGTTTGAAATTCATTCCCATTTCTTGCATGGGACCTAAGCATGCACCCAAGGACAAAGATTTGATTTTTCAACCAATTTATATGCACTGAGCATGTGCATGTAGTTCAAATTTGAATTATGCACATAAAATGCCTAGAAAAGCGAGTTAATGTATAAAAATGTCCAAACGAACCCTGAAATATTGCAAAATTTAACACAACCCTCATGTTGTTCTATGTTGACACTAGAAATTTTTTGAAAGCAATAAGAGACAGCGGATATCATTTCGTCCCCGAAGGTGGGACGTTCCCTACCGAAACCATCGGGCTTGTTGTGAGAAGCTCTGGTTTGTGAGAAGCTTATACCCAAACCTGCCCCAAATGGGACAAAAAAATTACCATGATATGTTGATGCCGCTCAATGATAGCATGCCAAGTTTCATGAATTTCAGATGAGTTTTGGATTTAATAGAATTTAAAAACCAGGAACCTCAATGTTTGTGGCCGAGTGACGATGGCAGGGTGTTTGACATTCATTCCCATTTCTGGCAAGGACCTAAGCATGCAACCAAGGACACAGATTTGATTTTTCAACCAATTTATATGCATTAGAGCATGTGCATGTAGTTCAAATTTGAATTATGCACATAAATGCATCGGAAACTAAATTAATGCATAAAAATGTCCAAACGAATCCCAAAAAATCCCAAAAATTGACACAACACTCATGTTGTTCTATGTTGACACTAGAAATTTTTTCAAAGCAATAAGAGACAGCTGATATCATTTCGTCCCCAAAGGTGGGACATTCCCTACCGAAACCATCAGGCTTGTTGTGAGAAGCTCTGGTTTGTGAGAAGTTTACACCCAAACCTGACCCAAATGGGACAAAAAATTACCATGGCATGTTGATGCCGCTCCATGATAGCATGCCAAGTTTCATGAATTGCTGACGAGTTTTGGATTTACAAGAATTTAAAAACCAGGAATCTCAATGTTTGCGGCTGAGTGACGGTGGCAGGGTGTTTGACATTCATTCCCATTTCTTGCATGGGACCTAAGCATGCAACCAAGGACACATATTTCAATTTTCAACCAATTTATATGCATTAGAGCATGTGCATGTAGTTCAAATTTGAATTATGCACATAAATGCATTAAAAACTCAATTAATGCATAAAAATGTCCAAACGAACCCCGAAAAATCCCAAAAATTGACACAACACTCCTGTTGTTCTATGTTGACACCAGAAATTTTTTGAAAGCAATAAGTGGCAGCGGATATTGTTTTGGATTTACTAGAATTTAAAAACCAGGAATCTCAATGTTTGCGACCGAGTGACGGTGGCAGGGTGTTTGACATTCATTCCCATTTCTTGCATGTGACCTAAGCATGCAACCAAGGACACATATTTGAATTTTCAACCAATTTATATGCATTAGAGGAAGTGCATGTAGTTCAAATTTGAATTGTGCTCATGAATGCATTGAAAATGCAATTAATGCATAAAAAATATCCAAACGAATCCCAAAAAATCCCAAAAATTGACACAACACTCCTGTTGTTCTATGTTGACACTAGAAAAAATTTGAAAGCAATAAGAGGCAGCGGATATCGTTTCGTCCCCAAAGGTGGGGCGTTCCCTAGCGAAACCATCACGCTTGTTGTGAGAACCTTTGGTTTGTGAGAAGCATATTCCCATACCTGCCCCAAATGGGGCAAAAAAATTACCACGATATGTTGATGCCGCTCCATGGGACCTGTTTCATGAATTTCAGACATGTTTTGGATTTACTAGAATTTAAAAACCAGGAATCTCAATGTTTGCGGCCGAGTGACGGTGGCAGGGTGTTTGACATTCATTCCCATTTCTTGCATGGGACCTAAGCATGAAACCAAGGACACATATTTGCATGGGACCTAAGCATGCAACCAAGGACACATATTTGAATTTTCAACCAATTTATATGCATTAGAGCATGTGCATGTAGATCAAATTTGAATTGTGCTCATAAATGCATTTAAAACGCAATTAATGCATAAAAATGTCAAAACGTACCCCAAAAAATCCCCAAAATTGACACAACACTAATGTTGTTCTATGTTGAGACGAGAAACATTTTGAAAGTAAGAAGAGGCAACATATATCATTTCGTCCCCCAAGGTAGCACGTACCCTACTGAAACCATCAGGCTTGTTGTGAGATAAGCTCTGGTTTGCGAGAAGCTTATACCCACACCTGCCCCAAATGGGACAATATTTTTACCATGGCATGTCGCTGCCGTTCCATGACATCATGTCAATTCTCATGAATTTCAGACGAGTTTTTGATTTATTAGAATGTTAAAAGCATGTATTTCAATGTTAGCGGCTGAGCGATAGTGTCAAGGTGTTTGACATTCATTCTCATTTCTTGCATGTGACCTAAGCTTGCAACCAAGGACAAACATTTGATTTTGCAACCCATTTTTATGGACTAGCGCATGTGGTTTAATTTTGAATTGTGCACCTGAAATGCCTAGAAAACCAAGTTACCGTATAAAAATGTCCAAACGAACCCTGAACAATTCCAATTTTTTTATGACACACATATAGTTGCATGTTCACTATAGATAAAAGGTATAGCAATTCAAACACTGTCCATTGCTGCTGTGACCCCATTATGTAATTCAAATCAAAATTAAAAATCAAGTAGATCCCGCCCAGTTTATTACCACCCACCGTGTGAGATGTAGTACAAAATATCCTGGAGCACCGTCGGTGTATAGTACGCCTATGGCTTCCGCGAGAAGGTGCGTCGACTACAGTCCACAGCCGGCGTGTTAAGCACACTAGCTCGCTCCCCAAATATCATTTCACTATTCAATCGTTGCCGGTGAAAGATGGGGACGTGGACCCGTGTCATGAGGGCAAGTTTGGCGGCCCACTCTGGCGGGAGCGCAGCCGCAACCGCCATGCGTGTGCTAAAAAGGTGCATGAGCGCGGCCGGAATATGCGAATGGGCGGCAATGGCAGCCCAAACGGCCGTTGTTGCTTCTAAGGTGGCGGCAGCAATATCTGCCTTGGGGATAGCAGTTGTCGAGAGCGATACATCAGCTGTCCGTTCCACAACGGCGGCCTTAGCTCTGATGGAGGCCACACACGACCATGTTGAGGCCGCCCACGCCCAGCTCGTGGCGGTCACCGCACAAATGAACGAAGCTTCTCCAATAACGGTTGGCAACCCACAGCCAAAGAGTTGGCAATCGCCAAGAGCGTTCGAGCAGCCGTCCGTTCCCCCGCTGCATACCTTGCGACAACCGAGCCCGTCCAAGCCTAGATCGCGGCCGCCCACGCCCAGCTCGTGGCGGCCTTTTCCAAAGAGATGGTGGACGCGGATGGCGAGATGCTTGCCGAATATGGTGCAATGGATGCCATGGAGCTCCTTCCCCAGGAGACCATCGGGCGCGAGCTGGACATGGAGGAGACGGCGGAGATCGACGAGCACCAGCCGTAGTAGTACTCTTTGTTTTGTTTAATTAAGAGCGTTGGTCTTTAATTTGTTAGAGTAATGTTTAGGCTAGCTAGCTCTGTTTAATTGTTGAACTTGCTCGATTAAGAAGTGTCGGTGTGCTGTAGTCTCCTTTGTGTACCCAAATTATGCAATGACGTGGATGAGCACTGTAACCAGGGAAATTGGAACCAAAATTTTTGACGTTCGAACTCATCGCACACGGGTTAAGCTATCTGAATCGTTTGTGATGTTCACATATCGTACACAGTTCTGAATAAGGGACCATGTCTGACGACACTTTACGTGCCAATTTTTTGCTGAAGCGATTCCAAATTTTCAGCTTCCGCGGAAATATCTACCTCCCCGCCCCCTCCCCCTTACCAAAATCCACATTTCCCCTGTTTCCACCTTCCTTTCCAAGTTGAAACCTTCACTCCTTGCTTGCAGCGCCGCCTCCCTCATCGGCGACCCTCCTTCACGCTGCTCGGCCTCATCTATCCAGGCAGGTAATCCACACCAGACCCCCATCCTCCTGCTCCTTCCATATCCCACATGCCCCGACCGTCGGTGCAATACCTTCCACCGAAATCACCAACCCATCCACCAAATAAGCGTCGCCTTAAGACATGGTGCACATAGTATAGCCAGGAGCTCAAGGAGCATTTGGCAGCGGAGAAGCAAATCGTGGCCGCACACGCGTATGAGGTCACGGTGGCTACCATTCGTGTCGACCCCCAAATCTTGGAGGAGCACCTTGCCATTTGCTAGCTACGCCAGTTAAGCATGCTCGGTTTATCCGTTGCGTGTGTTGCTCCTGTCTTTCCTTAACAAATTCTAGTGACTTGTGCTATCTAATTTTACCATGCAATTTGTTGCTCCTGTGTATATGTTCTATATGTCGTGCAGTGTGGTGCTCACTTATTAATTGTTTAGTTAATTAGTTGTCGTCTTCAGGTAACTGTTTGGTTCAATTCTGCAAATGTGATGTTCAATTCTTCAGGCTGCAATTTTGTATTGTCTTCCATGTGAGAAATAAATCGAATTTATCTTTACAAAATACATGAAACAAATACAATTGCTATATTTCCAAGTTTTCAAGCATGCTTGGTTTGGTTATACATTGTGCAATGTGGTGCTCAGTTAACGTTTGGTTCATTTGTGTTGTGGTGTTTAGTTAACTGTTTGGTTCAATTCTACAATGCGATGTTCAATAGTTGTGGGTGCATTCTGTTATTGTATACCAAGTGAGAAGTACATCGAATTTGGCTGTACTAAATACATGAGAAACAAATACAATTGCTATATTTCCAAGTTGTTAAGCATGCTTGGTTCGGTTAACTATCTAATCTTCTATTAGGAGTATGTTATATTGTGCAATGTGGTGCTCACTAATGTTTGGTTCATTTGTTGTGGTGTTTAGTTAACTGCTTGGTTCAATTCTGCAATGCGATGTCCAATTGTCGTGGGTTGAATTTTGTATTGTTGTGCATTTGAGGAATAAATTGAATTTGGCTGCACTTAATACACGAGAAACATATACAAGTGCTATATTTCCTAGTTCTTAATCATGCTTAGTTTGGATAAATGGGTTTTCCACGTGGCTTGAATTAATCTTATGAATCTGCAATGTGCTTATTTTTCATCAACATTTTTTACTGATAGCATGTGAACCCTTACTTAACCTGATGAGTAACTACCTTATATGTGTTGCAGGGAAACAATGAGAAGCACTGAGGTTTACAATCGAGGTTGGCACGTGCATGGTCCATTGTCTAATAACACATTATTGTGCAATTGCAGGAACCATTCTAATACTTAAGTTTTTAACAGTTTAGTCTTGCACATGTAGGTCCTGCTGTCAGAGGTTTTGACCCACTGTTCGACCCTTTTTGCATATGGGGAAATGAGTTGTCCATGAATATGAATCAAGTCAAGAAACTCAGAATGATTGTTACGATAAAGAAATTAGGGCCAATTCCAGTTCTGCCCCTAACTCGAACCCACTACTCAGTTTTGCCCCTAATTTTCGGGTATGCTCAATTTTGCCCCACTGCCGTTAGTGCCAATTATAGAAATGCCCCTCCGAGCCGTTACCGTCCAGTCAAAGGGCGTTGACCGTTTTCTGGGCGTCTACTGGACATTTTTGCCCCTGGAAAAAAAATAAAGCAGAGATTACAAAATAAAAGAGAAAGGCCACGCTTACCTTTTGGCCCAGGACGGCCCAGTCAGCCCAGTCAACTGGCTCATCATCCTCCTCCTCTGCCGAGGCCGAGGGCATGTCGCCCACATGCTCACCTGAGCGTCGCCGCTCCCGTGGCCAATGCCGTCGAGAGGCCGCGCCGCCATGTCCCCGATGCCCGCCGTCAAGCTATGAATCACCACGCCAGCGATAGAGACATCGGGTGCCCTTCAACTTCTCAACCGAAGCCATCTCCGCCGCATTTGTCCGTCGGCCGCCATCTTCGATTCGCCGTCATTCGAGATCCCCTGATGCTAAATTACCGTCCCTGAGATCCATATGTCGCCGTGGATCTTCCAGACAACTCACCGATGAGCCCCTCTTTGTACAACTCCCTCCTCGCGATACCTCGCTCCGGCGGCCGTAGACGGGGTACATGTGCTCGCCATCGGGCCTCGGGAGTCTTTCTACCACTCTGGCATGCATGCGGTGAGGCCCTGTTCCCTGTGCCTTCTATCCCCTCTCCCCTGTGCCTTCCAGCCCCTCTGCCACCATGCTTCGACCGGCGCCGCCGCTGGCCTCGGCCATGGCCGAGACTCCGACTGTCCCTGCTCGCCCTGCCACTTCAGTTCGAGTACGAGCAAGCCCAGGCGCATGTGCAGGACGAAATCATCACCGTTTTGGTCGCCGGACAGAGCTCCCATGCCCTCTGCCGTGGCTCGCCGGCGGCTTAACGCCGGTGGTTTGACTAGGATTAGTGCGCTTCCTATGACAGTGGGGCCTATTAATTAGTTTAACCCTAATCCTAATTAGTAATAATAATAGTATGCTTATTAGTGAGACTAATCTGTGTGCCCTAACAGTTAACAAAACTACTAATCATTTAGAAAAATAACTAGACACTTACATGTGGGGTCCCACATGTAAGTGAGAGAGAGTTTTTTTTTCTGCGATGGGTCCACATGTAAGTGAGTGAGAGAGTGGATATGGTTTTTATTTTTATTTTTATTCAGTGGGTCCCACCCGTAAGTGACACATGTAGTCAGGAGCAAAATGTCCAACAAACGCCGAGATAGCGGTCAACGCCCTTTGACTAGATGGTAACGGCTCGGAAGGGCATTTCTGTAAGTGACACTAACGGCAGAGGGGCAAAACTGAGCATACCTAAAAATTAGGGGCAAATGTTGTTGGGGAACGTAGCAGAAATTCAAAATTTTCCTATGAGTCACCAAGATCTATCTATGGAGAGACTAGCAACGAGGGGAAGGAGAGTGCATCTACATACCCTTATAGATCGCTAAGCGGAAGCGTTCAAGAGAACAGGGTTGAAGGAGTCGTACTCGTCGTGATCCAAATCACCGGAGACCCTAGTGCCGAACGGACGGCACCTCCGCGTTCAACACACGTGCAGCCCGGTGACGTCTCCCATGCCTTGATCCAGCAAGGAGAGAGGGAGAGGTTGGGGAAGACTCCGTCCAGCAGCAGCACGATGGCGTGGTGGTGGTGGAGGAGCATGGCAATCCTGCAGGGCTTCGCCAAGCACCGTGGGAGAGGAGGAGGACTTGGGAGAGGGGAAGGGCTGCGCCAGAACTTGGGGTGCGGCCGCCCTCCCACCCCTCCACTATTTATAGGTGGGGAGAGAGGGGGGCCGGCCCCCCTAGATTCCATCTAGGGTTGGGGCGGCGGCCAAGGGGGGGAGGAGTGCCTCCCAAGTCAAGTGGAGGCCCTCCCCTTTAGGGTTTCCCCTCTCCCATGCGCATGGGCCTTGGGGGGCTGGTGCCCCTGGCCCATTAAGGCTAGGGCGCCCCCTTACAGCCCATGCTGTTGTATTGGACATGGTGGAACATTTTCTGGACCTCCGGACCCCTCCGGAATCCTCCGGAACCTTCTGGAAGCTTCCCGGTACAATACCGGAAAAACCCGAATTTTTCCTGGAACCCGAACAACAACTTTCCATATATAAATCTTTACCTCCGGACCATTCCGGAACTCCTCGTGACGTCCGGGATATCATCCGGGACTCCGAACAACATTCGGTAACCACATACAAACTTCCTTTATAACCCTAGCGTCATCGAACCTTAAGTGTGTAGACCCTACGGATTCGGGAACCATGCAGACATGACCGAGATGTTCTCCGGTCAATAACCAACAGCGGGATCTGGATACCCATGTTGTCTCCCACATGTTCCACGATGATCTCATCGGATGAACCACGATGTCAAGGACTCAATCAATCCCGTAAACAATTCCCTTTGTCTAGCGGTATTGTACTTGCCCGAGATTCGATCGTCGGTATGCCTGATACCTTGTTCAATCTTGTTACAGGCAAGTCTCTTTACTCGTTCCATAACACATCATCCCGTGATCAACCCCTTGGTCACATTGTGCACATTATGATGATGTCCTACCAAGTGGGCCCAGAGATACCTCTCCGTCAACCGGAGTGACAAATCCCAGTCTCGATTCGTGCCAACCCAACAGACACTTTCAGAGATACATGTAGTGCACCTTTATAGTCAGCCAGTTACGTTGTGACGTTTGGTATACCCAAAGCATTCCTACGGTATCCGGGAGTTGCACAATCTCATGGTCTAAGGAAATGATACTTGACATTAGAAAAGCTTTAGCATACGAACTACACGATCTTTGTGCTAGGCTTAGGATTGGGTCTTGTCCATCACATCATTCTCCTAATGATGTGATCCCGTTATCAACAACATCCAATGTCCATGGTCAGGAAACCGTGACCATCTATTGATCAACGAGCTAGTCAACTAGAGGCTTACTAGGGAAATGGTGTTGTCTATGTATCCACACATGTATCTGAGTTTCCTATCAATACAATTATAGCATGGATAATAAACGATTATCATGAACAAGGAAATATAATAATAACTAATTTATTATTGCCTCTAGGGCATATTTCCTTATCATGAATAATTCTTCATCCTGGTGGAATCCTACTAGGACTAGTAGTCCTAGTAGGACTCTTCTTGTGGGGCGTGCCCTAGGAGGGCCGGACGGCCTCCCCCTTGCTCATTTATATATGGGGGCAGGGGCACCCTAGAACACACAAGTTGATCTTTTAGCCGTGTGCAGTGCCCCCCTCCACAGTTACACACCTCGGTCATATCATCATAGTGCTTAGGCGAATCCCTGCGACAGTAACTTCATCATCACCGTCGCCATGCTGTGGTGCTGACCAAACTCTTCCTCGGCCTCAACTGAATCAAGAGTACGAGGGACATCATCGATCTAAATGTGTGCTGAACGCGGAGGTGCCATATGTTCGGTACTTGGATCGTTTGGATCGCGAAGACGTTCGACTACATCAACCGCGTTAACTAACGCTTCCGCTTTCGGTCTACGAGGGTACATGGACACGCTCTCCCCTCTCGTTGCTATGCATCACATAGATAGATCTTGCATGATCGTAGGAAATTTTTGAAATTACCACGTTCCCCAGCACAATCATCCACAAGCACTGGCCTAAAGTTGCAAAGACCTTCAACATCAATGAAGGCTCAATATTCGCCTTCCTCTTCAGGAGTTGTCCCGATGAGATGCATCTGTCTATGATGATAATTTCAAAAGGTTCTATATGTTGCATGTGAAACTTGGTGCTGGTGCAGTTATGTAATGGGGTAGGTGAGTGCTGAAGCTATATCATGTTGTACTCCGATGTATTTCAATTATGAAATCATGCTTCCTTAATATGGGAATGAAATATATTATGTGTTTAATATGAATGTCAATTAGATTAATAAATGGATTTAATAATAGGGCAATTAGCCTGCTAATTGGTTTTTTCTATTGCAAACGGTTATTAAGAAAATACTGTGGGCGATGACCTAAGGAAACGCACACAGTTTCTAGGAATAAACCATGTTGGATCGATGAACAATCACACACGACATTCTCTTCAAAACTGTTTGTGTTAGGCCACCTTGCGCAAACGTTTATCGCATAAAAACTGTGTGTGATGGACAGCCTTTGCCACACAGTTTCTTCTACGCACCATGTGTGATGCATTCAATAACGCAAATGATAAAAAATTTAATATTGTGTGTGATGGGAACACTATCACAAATGATTTGACGAGGAAAATTATGTGTGATGTACCTACGAATAGAAACATTTTCCTTGCAGCGACTGTGTGGGATGTATATACAAACAGAAACATTTCGCGGGAACTAACTGTGTGGGATATACTTACGACCGGAAATGATTTCGCATGTATAATTGTATTTTTTATCACTGCTGTACATATAACCATATTTGCTCGCTCGCCGGTCGCACACGACCTCATTTTGCCGAGCATGTGTGCCAGGAGGGCATATCCCTGATGGTTTCTAGGTCATGTGGGAAGGACCCCCCTATCGCCCACACTCACTAGGTGACGGTTCCGAACGCCATCACGAGAAGGGGTTAAAAACCGTTTGTATAGCACCTCGCCGTACCAGTGTGTTATGGTCCAAATCTTGTCCACGCTCGTTCTCAGTGATCATATTGTGCAAGATCATGCGGGCTATCATGATGTACCATAGAACATATTTATCCCAAAACCTAGCCGGTCCTCACACAATAGCAAATTGGGCTTACAAAATCCCAAAAGCCCTCTCCACATCTTTTCTGGTAGCTGATTGAGCATTGTGAAAGTAAAGTTCTTTCTTACCTTGGAGTTTTGAAAACGGGCTTGACGAAAGTACCCTACCTTGGATAAATCCCATCTACAAGGTAATATCCAAAGTTATACATGCCACCATTTGCTTGAAAGGTCACCGGTGGTTGTACCCCGTTGGTTAACTTGGTGAATAGAGGAGATCGAGGCAGCACATTGATATCATTGCAAGATCCATGCACCCCAAATTAGGCTTGCCAAATCCATGTCTCTTGATCGGCCACTGCCTCAAGAATGATGGTTGTATCCTTGTTCATCCTTCATAAAGTCCATGCCATGCTCCAGGGAGGTTCTTCCACTTCCAGTGCATGTAATCAATGGATCCAAGCATGCCTGGAAAGCCATGGTCCTTGTTCATCTCCAATAGTCTCATCGTTTCTCAAGTACTTTGGACCAAACACTTTCACAACCGCCTTCCCAAATTGTTTGGCAAAGAAGATTGAAGTAGTCTCTCCCATTCCCAAGTTGTCATCAATGGAATCTCTTGGAATAACATATGCCATCATGCGCAATGCGGCAATAACCTTCTGCTCGGTGTTATGTCCACAAGAGCTTCGGCGCAGTTCCTCACATGAATGGAGGACCGATCGTGTTGCTTCACAACATTGCAAATGTGAAGAAATAAGCCCGTGGACATCCTAAACCAGCATTGAAAGTACCTCTCTGGATAGGGAGGTCTTGGGGTAAAGTAGTTGTGCCACAATCGGTCGCCCGCCTCTTTCCGTTCTCTCCATAGAAATTCACAGCCACTAATCAAACGTCCGTGCTTCAGCCTCTTGCTGTGCATGATCACAATCATAGCAATATCTTCCTTGATCAAATCAAATTCCTCATCCAACAAGGAATCATCATAATAGTTAGAGTCGCATGAACTCATCTACAATACAAAACTATCTATCAAGCTATAATTCTGCAAATGCATAGAAAAAACGCAAATGAACTTCTTTTTTTACCTTTATAGATGTTTCATCGGACACCTGTTGGGGAACGTTGCAAGGAAAAAAATCTATGCACATGCAAGATCTATCCATGGAGATGCATAGCTACAAGAAGAGGAGAGCATCTTCATACCCTTGAAGATCTCTAATCGGAAGCGTTTAACAACGCGGTTGATGTAGTCGTACTCCTTCACGACCCGTCACGATCAACTACCGAACGTACATGATGTGACCCCAAATGTCGTTGCTAAAAGTATTGTTAGTAAGGTGAACCAGAGAAATACTAGGAAGTATATAGTTCCTGCCAGACGCAATGGGAAAAAGAAACAAGCTACTATTGTACATTGCAGCAATCAAGGAGTTGAACTGAGAGACAACTTTCTACACTGCAGGAAGACAACATCACATATTTTCATTGGACATGTTCCTGTTCAGCTTGTTGCACCGGACGACGTGGAGCCACGATTCAGAACGCCATGCATGCAAAATCATCTATGTGAGCACACAAAGGAGTAGTACTAGTTGTTTTGTCTTTTGTGATCAATGTGTCGTATTTTTAAATTAGTTAATTATTAGTGATGAAATAAGATAGGAGAGAGAGGGTTGGATCAGTAGTAGTACGTGGTTGTGGTCAGGTCGATTCCAACTAGTATTCCGAAGGAGTCCAGGTCGTTTGTACCTAGTGCCTGCATGCACTATTAATAGGGCCAGCCGGCGTGTATCAAGGGGAGGTTAGTTTTTTTGTGTTAATTACAAACAGAGGATAATCCGCCAGGTTCCGGCGACACGCTTCAATCAAGAATCCCATCTAGGGCTTGTGTTTCTTGGCAAGGAGATTAGACGGCGTACCCTCTAATTTACTGCCAATTCTAGTAGAATTGCCCATGTGCTTCTTCTACCTGAAGACGTACATGTAGTTCTCGTCGGTTTGCATGTACCTGATTGTAAGCATGTGTTTCTTCGTCCGTTATTTGGTGTAGACTGGATTTTGGATCGGGAGTTGCTGAGTTTGTACTGTGAAAGATTTGGGAAAAAATTATTCGTGGGTCGATTTTCTATCGATGTTCGCATCAAGTGGTATTCATAACAAGGTTGATCATAGTACAATTTTTTTTCTTGGCTATTTGATTCAATTGTTTGAAAGATGATGAACTCGCAGCATGAGAAATCTGATCATGAGGAGGGCGATGAACTTCCAGAGGATCTGAATATAAGTGATGATTTACGTATCCATCTAATGTCGATCAAGGGAGCAACCAAGAAGCTTGGGACAAGGGTTGAGGAGTTGTCTGCAAATATTGTTGGCGTCGAGGATAGGTTGAATGAGCGTTTGACTGCCAGTGACCGACAGCGCACTGATAGTCTCCAGGTGGTGACTGCGAGTCTTAATCGGCTCACCGCAACAGTTCAGCGCCTTCAGGCGAGAGATGTGGCACCCCAATAGTCCCGCTCACCACGACGACGTCGCGACCGCGACAACGAGATGATGGTGATTTTTCTGAGGATTCCGATGCCCGTGGAGGCTTACCTCACCGACCACGGCATGATGCTCACCGTGGGCGGTGCCGTGACTATGGCGGCAATGGTGCACATGAGGATGATGGTTTGGGTCGAATCAAGATAACCATACCTGAATTCTCGGGATGTTGTGCTGACCCAGAGAAATATTTGGAGTGTGAGATGCGTGTAAATCAGATTTTTGATGGTCACAACTACTCCGAAGAGAAGAAGGTTCGTGTTGCATCAATGGAATTTATAGAGTATGCTCTTGTATGGTGGGATAATAAAAACCATACTCATGAGCGACCAGCAACATGGGCTGACATGAAGCGAATCATGAGGGAACATTTTGTGCCTGCTTACTACACTCACCAGCTTCATAGTAGACTGTGTCGTCTAGTGCAAGGTACAAAATCAGTTGATGAGTACTACAAAGAGATGCAAGTATTGATGATCCGTACAGCTGTGCGTGAGTCTGCGGAGGCGACCATGGTACGTTTCTTTGAGGGATTAGAAGAAAAGATTCGTGACCATGTTGATTTAATACAATATAATGATATTCATGAGTTGCTTCATCAAGCGGAGCGTGCTGAACGTTGGGTATTGGAGAAGCAAGCTTCAGAGACTCGTCCAACTTATAACAGTGGGCGACTTGGTTCTTCTCCTATTGATAGTGGGGTTAGTGCTAAACTGACTCCTTATAAGTTGGGAAGCATTGAACAGAGCAAAGTGGCGACTGCGCCAAAGGAGGTTTCTCATGTTTCGTCTAGTGCAACGGCATTGCATCACCATAATATTATTTGCCACAAGTGTGGAGGACATGGACACATGAAGCATGAATGTTCCAATCAACGAAGGGTTCTACTTGTTGATGCGGAATATATTTCACAATCTGAAGATGAGTCGCCTAAGTTAGAGGATGGAATCGAAAGAGGTCATGGTGACACCATACTGATATGGAGAGTTTGCTAGCACACAAGGTCCAGCGAGATGACAAGGTCATTTTTGAACCAAGACAGCGACGGGGTATTTTTCAAACTACATGTACCATCAAGGGAGAAGTGTGCAAACTGATAATTGATGGTGGCGGCGCTAGCAACATGATTAGCAAGGATGTGGTGGAGTCTCTTTCGTTGCCAACATGGGAGCATCCAAAACCATACTATATGAAGTGGATAAATGATGTAGGAAAAGTAGAAGTAACACACAGGGTGAAGGTGCCTTTTTCTATTGATGGCTATGTTGACAAAGTGAAATGTGACGTTATGCAACTACATGTCTGTCATCTTATTTTGGGGCGTCTGTGGCAGCACGATGTTACTGCTCTTCATCATGGACGAACAAACAAATACACTTTTATGCATAAGGGAGAGTTCTATGCCATTCTTCTCAAGGATGCAAAGAATATAACGTGTATTGTTGAGGTCTTCAAGCAAAAATCTCCAAGGTATAGGTTGAAACCGAGGACTGTTTCTTTTCAAGGGAGAAAGGATGATGTGACCCCAAATGTCGTTGCTAAAAGTATTGTTAGTAAGGTGAACCAGAGAAATACTGGGAAGTATATAGTTCCTGCCAGACGCAATGAGAAAAAGAAACAAGCTACTATTGTACATTGCAGCAATCAAGGAGTTGAACTGAGAGACAACTATCTACACTGCAGGAAGACAACAACACATATTTTTATTGGACATGTTCTTGTTCAGCTTGTTGCACCAGACGACATGGAGCCACGATTCAGAATGCCATGCATGCAAAATCATCTACGTGAGCACACAAAGGAGTAGTACTAGTTGTTTTGTCTTTTGTGATCAGTGTTCCATATTTTTAAATTAGTTAATTAGTGATGAAATAAGATAGGAGAGAGAGGGTTGGATCAGTAGTAGTACGTGGTTGTGGTCAGGTCGAGTCCAACTAGTATTTCGAAGGAGTCCAGGTTGTTTGTACCTAGTGCCTGCGTGCACTGTTAATAGGGCTAGTCGGCCGTGTATTGAGGGGAGGTTAGTTTTTTTGTGTTAATTACAAACAGAGGATAATCCACCAGGTTCCGGCGGCACGCTTCAATCAAGAATCCCATCTAGGGCTTGTGTTTCCTAGCAAGGAGATTAGATGGCGCGCCTTCTAATTTACTGCCGATTCTAGTAGAATCGCCCATGTGCTTCTTCTACCTAAAGACGTACGTGTTGTTCTCGCCGGTTTGCATCTACCTGATCGTAAGCCTGTGTTTCTTTCGTCCGTTATTTGGTGTAGACTCGATATTGGATTGGGAGTTGCTGAGTTTGTACTGTGAAAGATTTGGGAAAAATTATTCGTGCGGTCGATTTTCTATCGACGTTCGCTTCAGTACAACACCTCCGCGTTAAGCACACATTCAACTCGATGACGTCCTCACATTCTTGATTCACCAAGAGGGGTGAAATAGTAGATGAGTTGCGGCAGCACGACAGTGTGGTGACGGTGGTGGTGAAGAACAATCTCCGCAGGGCTTCGCCAAGCACAATTGGAACTATGACGAAGGATAAACTAGAGGGTCGGGGTTGCCGGCACACAGCTTGGTGTATCTTGATCTGTCCTGGGTGCTAGCCCTGCCCCTCTATTTATATGTTGAGCCCTGGGGTCGAAACTTGGAGTAAAAGCCTCCTCAAAGTCGATTTTGCCTGAAAGGCAAGAGTCCTCGGACTCCAGGACCAGACGTCAGGGTTCCCGGCGTCTAGCCCCCGGTCTCCGCAAAACTGCCTTTTGCACTTACCAAAATCCCTATGGGCTTTACCCCTTGGCCCAAATAAAGTATTCTCGTACCTGAACATTTTGGGAAACATCTGAAACCTCTTCCGATGAATTCCAGAACCTTTCCGGAAGCCAAACACTATTATAACATATATCAATCTTTACCTCTGGACTATTTTGGAGCTCCTCGTCATGTCCGTGATCTCATCTGGGACACCTAACAACATTTGCTGACATCATACATAACTCATATAATACTACATCGTCAACGAACGTTAAGCGTGAGGACCATACGGGTTCGAGAATGATGTAAACATGACCGAGACGCCTCTGCGGTTAATAACCAATAGCATAACGTTGGTGCCATGTTGGTTCCTACATATTCTATGAAGATCATTATTTGTCAAACCTTTAGGATAGCATACGTAATTCCCTTTGTCTGTCGGTATGTTACTTGCCCGAGATTCGATCATCAGTATCTTTATACCTAGTTCAATCTCATTACCGGCAAGTCTCTTTACTCGTTCCGTAATATATCATCTCGTAACTAGTCCTTAGTCACTTTGCTTGCAAGCTTCTTGTGATGCTGTATTACTGAGAGGGCCCAGAGATACCTTCTCTGATACACGGAGTGAAAAATCCTAATCTCGATCCATGCCAACTCAACAGACACCTTCGGAGATACCTGTACAGAATCTTTATGATCACCCAGTTACGTTGTGACGTTTGATACCACACAAGGTATTCCTCCGGTATCCGGGAGTTGCATGATCTCATAGTCAAAGGAATACGTATTTGACATTAAGAAAGCAATAGCAATAAACTGAACGATCATATGCTAAGCTAACGGATGGGTCTTGTCCATCACATCATTCTCCTACTGATGTGATCCCGTTATCAAGTGACAACACATGTCTATGGTTAGGAAACCTTAACAATCTTTTGACCAACGAGCTAGTCTAGTAGAGGCTCACTAGCTCTGTTGGAAAAGGTAGTGCCTAGGAGGCGCTTAGGCACGCCTAGGCACTAGGAAATGGCCAAACGCCTCGCCTAGGGCATAAATGGAGGTCTAGGTAGGGCAAGCAAGGAATTGCCTACGCAAGCAAGAAATCATGCCACATACTGCACTAGTATGCCAAACGGATCATATTTAAATGGTAGTAGATGGTAATTAACTTACTTATATGCCCTAAACTAATATCAACACCCATATAATAATCACGAATACACTACGAGTAAAAACTATATTACCGCATAGGCCGTGCCTAGGGCGCTTAGGCACCGCCTAGGCACTAGGCGAAGGCCAACCGCCTCGCTTACGCCTACCGCTTTTTCCAACCTTGCTCACTAGGGACTTGATATTTGTTTGTGTATTCATACATGTAATAAAGTTTCCGGTCAATACAATTCTAGCATGAATAATAAACCTATGTCATGAATAAGGAAATATAATATAATAACAACTTTATTATTGCCTCTAGAGAATATTTCCATCAGTCTCCCACTTGCACTAGAGTCAATAATCTAGTTCACATCGCCATGTGATTAACACCCAAAGAGTACTAAGGTGTGATAATGTTTTGCTTGTGAGAGAGGTTTAGTCAACGGGTCTGCCAAATTCAAATCCGTATGTATTTTGCAAATTTCTATGTCTACAATGCTCTGCATGGAGCTACTCTGGCTAATTGCTCCCACTTTCAATACGTATCCAGAATGAGACTCGGAGTCATCTAAGTCGGTGTCAAAGCTTGCATCAATGTAAACCTTTACGACGAACTCGTTATCACCTCCATAACCTAGAAACATTTCCTTAGTCCGCTTAGGTAACTAAAGGATAATTTTGACCGTTGTCCAGTGGTCCACTCCTGGATCACTATTGTACCCCCTTGCCAAACTCATAGCAAGGCACACAACAGGTCTGGTACATAGCATGGCATACTTTATAGAACCTATGGCTGAGGCATAGGGAATGACTTTTATTCTCTCTATATCCTCTATCGTGGTCGGGTTTTGAGTGTTACTCAATTTCACATCTTACAATACAGGCAAAAACTCTTTCTTTGACTGATCCATTTTGAACTTCTTCAAAACTTTGCCAAGGTTTATGCTATGTGAAAGTCCTTAAGCGTCTCGATCTATCCCTATAGATCTTGATGCCCAATATGTAAGCAACTTCACCGAGGTCTTTCATTGGAAAATTCTTACTCAAGTATCCTTTTATGCTATCCAGAAATTCTATATCATTTCCAATCAACAATATGTCATCCACATATAATATCATAAATGCTATGGAGCTCCCACCCACTTTCTTGTAAGTATAGGCTTCACCGTAAGTCTGCATAAAACCATATGCTTTGATCACCTCATCAAAGCGTATATTCCAACTCTGAGATGCTTGCACCAGTCCATAGATGAATCGCTGGAGCTTGCATACTTTGTTAGCACCTTTAGGATCGACAAAACCTTCTGGTTGCATCATATACAACTATTCTTTAAGAAACCCATTAAGGAATGTAGTTTTGACATCCATTTGCCATATTTCTTAATCATAAAATGCGGCAATTGCTAACATGATTCAGACAACCTTAAGCGTCGCTACGGGTGAGAAAGTCTCATCATAGTCAACCCCTTGAACTTGTCGAAAATCTTTTGCGACAAGTCGAGCTTTGTAGATAGTGACATTACCATCAACGGTTGTCTTCTTCTTAAAGATCCATTTATTCTCAATGGCTTGTTGATCATTGGTCAAGTCCACCAAAATTCATACTTTGTTCTCATACATGGATCCTATCTCAGATTTCATGGCCTCAAGCAATTTATCGAAATCTGGGCTCATAATAGCTTCTTCACGGTTCGTAGGTTTGCCATGGTCTAATGACAGAAATCCAGGTCAGGATTACCGTACCACTCTAGTGCAAAATGTGCTTTGGTCGACCTATGAGGTCCAGGTCATCATCATTAGCTTCCTCTCTAGTTGGTGTAGGCATCACGGGAACAGTTTTTTCTAATGTGCTACTTTCCAATTCGAGGGAAGGTACAATTACCTCATAAAGTTCTACTTTCCTCCCACTCACTTCTTTCGGGAGAAGCTCCTTCCCTAGAAAGGACCCATTCTTAGCAACAAAGATTTTGCCTTCGGATCTATGGTAGAAGGTATACCCAATAGTTTCTTTCGGGTAACCAATGAACACACACTTCTCCAGTTTTGGGTCCGAGCTTATCTGGGTAAATCCTTTTGACATAAGTGTCGCATCCCCAAACTTTAAGAAACGACAGCTTAGGTTTCTTGCCAAACCACAGTTCATACGACATCGTCTCAACGGATTTAGACGGTGCCCTATTTAACATAAATGCGGCTGTCTCTAATGCATAACCCCAAAACGGTAGTGGTAAATCAGTAAGAGACATCATAGAATGCACCACATCTAATAAAGTATGGTTACAACATTCAGACACACCTTATGCTGTGGTGTTCCAGGGCGTGAGTTGTGAAACAAGTCCACATTGTTTTAAATGAAGGCCAAACTCATAACTCAAATATTCGCCTCCACGATCAGATCATAGAAACTTTATTTTCTTGTTGCGATGATTCTCCACTTCACTCTGAAATTCCTTGAACTTTTCAAATGTTTCATACTTGTGTTTCATCAAGTAGATATATCTATATCTACTCAAATCATCTTTGAAGGTCAGAAAAATAATGATATCCACCGCGTGCCTCAACACTCATCGGACTGCATACATCGTTATGCATTATTTCCATTAAGTCATTAGCTCGCTCCATTGTTCTGGAGAAAGGAGTTTTAGTCATCTTGCCGATGAGGCATGGTTCACAAGTATCAAATGATTCATAATCAAGTGATTCCAAAAGTCCATCCGCATGGAGTTCGTTCATGTGCTTTACACCAATATGACCTAAACGGCCGTGCCACAAGTATGTTGCATTATCATTATCAACTTTCCATATTTTGGCATCAATATTATGAATATGTGTATCACTACAATCGAGATTCAATAAACCATTTACATTGGGTGTATGACCGTAGAAAGTTTTATTCATGTAAACAAAACAACAATTATTCTCTGGCTTAAATGAATAACCGTATTGCAATAAATATGATCTAATCATGTTCATGCTCAACGCAAACACCAAATAACATTTATGTAGGCTCAACACTGACCCCGAAGGTAGAGGGAGTGTGTGATGGTGATCATATCAATCTTGGAAACACTTCCAACACACATCGTCAGCTCGCCCTTAACTAGTCTTTGTTTATTCTGCTACTCCTGTTTTGAGTTTACAAATATGAGCAACCAAACCAGTATCAAACACCCAGGCGCTACTACGAGCACTAGTAGGGAACACATCAATAACATGTATATCAAATATACATTTGTTCACTTTGCCATCCTTCTTATCCGCCAAATATTTGGGGCAGTTCCACTTATAGTGACCATTACCCTTGCAGTAGCAGCACTCAGTCTCAGGCTTGGGTCCAGCTTTGGGCTTCTTCATGGGAGCGGAAACTTGCTTGTCGTTCTTCTTGACGCTCTTTCTTGATTTCTACCTCCTCCGATTTTAGCATCGCGAAGAGCTTGGGAATCGTTTTTGGCCTTCCTTGCATATTATAGTTCATCACGAAGTTCTACTAGGTTGGTGATAGTGACTGGAGAACTGTGTCAATCACTATCTTATCTGGAAGATTAAGTCCCACTTGATTCAAGCGATTGTAGTACCCAGACATTCTAAGCATATGCTCACTGGCTGAGCTATTATCCTCCATCTTGTAGGCAAAGTACTTGTTAGAGGTCTCATACCTCTCAACACGGGCATGAAGGAAATATGCCCTAGAGGCAATAATAAAGGTATTACTTATTTCCTTATTTCATGACAAATGTTTATTATTCATGCGAGAATTGTATTAACCGAAGACTTAGTGCATGTGTGAATACATAGACAAACAGAGTGTCACTAGTATGCCTCTACTTGACTAGCTCATTGAATCAAAGATGGTTAAGTTTCCTAGCCATAGACATGAGTACTCATTTGATTAACGGGATCGCATCATTAGAGAATGATGTGATTGACTTGACCCATTCCGTTAGCTTAGCACTTGATCGTTTAGTATATTGCTATTGCTTTCTTCATGACTTATACATGTTCCTATGACTATGAGATTATGCAACTCATGAATACCGGAGGAACACTTTGTGTGCTACCAAACATCACAACGTAATTGGGTGAATATAAAGGTGCTCTACAGGTGTCTCCGATGGTACTTGTTGAGTTGGCATAGATCGAGATTAGGATTTGTCACTCTGATTGTCGGAGACGTATCTCTAGGCCCTCTCGGTAATGCACATCACTATAAGCCTTGCAAGCAATGTGATTAATGAGTTAGTTGCAGGATGATGCATTATGGAATGAGTAAAGAGACTTGCCAGTAACGATATTGAACTAGGTATTGAGATACCGACGATCGAATCTCGGGCAAGTAACATACCGATGACAAAGGGAACAACATATGTTGTTATGTGGTTTGACCGACAAAGATCTTTGTAGAATATGTGGGAGTCAATATGAGCATCCAGGTTCCTCTACTGGTTATTGGCTGGAGACGTGTCTCGGTCATGTCTACATAGTTCTCGAACCCGTAGGGTCCGCACGCTTAACATTCGGTGACGATCAGTATTATGAGTTTATGTGTTTTGATGTACTGAAGGTTGTTTGGAGTCCCGGATGAGATCAGGGACATGACGAGGAGTCTCGAAATGTTTGAGACGTAAAGATCGATACATTGGAAGGCTATATTTGGACATCGGAAAGGTTCTGAGTTGTTTGGGTATTTATCAGAGTACCGGAGAGTTACGGGAATTCGCCGGGGAGTATATGGGCCTTATTGGGCTTTAAGGGAGAGAGAGAGGGGCTACCTAGGGCAGGCCGCACGCCCCCCCAAGGCCTAGTCCAAATTGTACTAGGGGGAGTGGCGGCGCCCCCTTCTTCCTTCTCTTCTCTCTTCCCTTTCCTTCTCTCCTACTCCTACTACTTGGAAGGGGGGAATACTACTCCCGGTGGGAGTAGAACTCCCCAGGGCGCGCTATAGTAGAGGGCCGACCCTCCCCCTCCTCCACTCCTTTATATACATGGCCAGGGGGCACTGAGGGAGTCCTGGATTAAGGGGTCCTCGGACAGCCGGACTATATACATGGGCCGAACTGTTGGGCTGTGAAGATACAAGATAGAAGACTTCGTCCCATGTTCGGATGGGACTCTCCTTTGCATGGAAGGCAAGCTTGGCGATTAGGATATGTAGATTCCTTCCTCTATAACCGAACTTGTGTAACCCTAGCCCCCTCCAGTGTCTATATAAATTGGAGGGTTTAGTCCGTAGGACAGGAACATTCATAATCATAGGCTAGCTTCTAGGGTTTAGCAATTACGATTCGTGGTAGATCAACTCTTGTAATACTCATATTCATGAAGATCAATCAAGCAGGAAGTAGGGTATTACCTCCATAGAGAGGGCCCGAACCTGGGTAAACATTGTGTCCCCCGCCTCCTATTACCATCAGCCTTAGATGCACAGTTCGGGACCCCCTACCCGAGATCCGCCGGTTTTGACACCAACATTGGTGCTTTCATTGAGAGTTCCACTGTGGCGTCGAAGATAGGATTGATGACTCGCCTTGTTATCAAGGCCAACATCACCTTCGGAGGAGCCCTGGCCTCAGGCAAAATCCTCTGACTGCGCGTCTTCACCATGACCGCCCGGTCGGCCGTCGGGCCAACGATGACTTCTCGGGTCATCGAAAATCGCCTCCACGTCAGCTCAGAATACTCCGAGCAAATGGATCCAACGGAGTTATCGTCATTAAACGAACTCCTGGATCGCATCGCCGCCCTGGGAGTTGCTACGGACTACGATTGGATTGGGCTTAAACCCGATCAGAGAGAGATTGAATCTCCGCCGATCACCCATCAGATAGAGGTAGTGGAGGAGCAATACGACAACCCTTCCCCTCTATTGAGGACGAACTATGTCCGGATTCCAAGCTCACCGAGCCGGATACTCGCTCGTGGGAAGACATGTCCCGTACTCCGAACCTAGAGTCGGACTGTGGGCCGGAAAAATTGGTCGATATCCCGGAGCCCAAACTGTTAAGCTCGGAAACTCCTCAAACTCCGGATCCCAGATTGGGCCAGGGTTCGGACTTAAAGCCGCCCACCCACCTAGATACAAGCAATCTTACCCACATCAGACAACAATCCCAAGAGACGGTCCATCACTTTTGGGCCAGATTCCTCCTTGTCAATAACAAGGTCAAGGACTGCCGCAATGAAGATGCAATCTCATTATTTTGCAAAAATTGCACAGACAAGGGAATCCTCAACGCCATAAATCATCATCACGTATCACACTTCGCTGACTTGAAACCATAGTATAGAAGTACTGCGCGATGGAAAGCGCCTGGAAAACTCAGGTAGCCTCTTGGGAGCCACCGGTTTCCACTAAACCCCTCGTCCGGACAAAAAGGGTGTACCCTCGTAGGTCGCCCGATCCAATAACTAAAAAATCGAAACCCATTACAGGGCACGCAACCGTGCTGGAGGGATGGCTCGATAGGCCATGCAAAATACACACCACACCGGATACCGTACCAACCCATAACCTTAGAGCACGTTGGATACTTTGGCAGGTGGCCAAGAGCGGCGAGGATCTCCTCACCAAAAGTACCGCAGAGCAACATCTTCACAGAAAACAACAACCCTACAGTGTTGACAGTCTTCAAGACTTTCGCCTCCAACAAACAGGTGCAAAAGGGCACTCCGCGGCCTCGCTGAGGTCTGCCAAATTACAGCAATAAACCCCTGGAACGACACGGCCATAACTTTCAATGCCAGTGACGAACCACAATTCAGAACAGTCCGGGCACTAGCCGCATTAGTCCTCAGTCCAATTGTGGACGGTTTTCGGCTTACCAAAGTACTCATGGACGGCGGCAGCGGACTAAACCTCATCTACGAGGAAACTCTCAACAAAATGGAAATAGGTAGGAGCCGCATTGAGCAAAGTAGCACGACCTTCCGAGGAATTATTCCCAGTCGGGAGGCGCGATGTGCGGGAAAAATCACACTCGATGTGGTATTCGGCACGCCAGAGAATTATCGGTCCGAAGAGATAACCTTTCAAGTGGCCCCTTTCAATAGTGGATATCGCACCTTGTTAGGGCGAGATGCATTTGCAAGCTTCCAAGCTATACCCCATTATGGGTACATGAAGCTCAAGATGCCCGGGCCCAATGGAATCATCACTCTTGCCAGTGATCCGGCATAGCACTCCACGCCGAAAACAAAACCGCCGCCTTGGCCCTCGAGGCATTGTCTGAAGCCCTCACGGCCAAAGAATTAACTGCATTACGCTCCACGGTGGATAGGGACAATGTAATACTTGATAAGCGATCCAAATCCACCTCCTTTAAACTAGCAGACGAAATAGTCAAATTCCAAGTCCACCCAACGGACTCCACGAAGACAGCATCCATCGGGGCACAGTTGGACCCCATGATCGATGCCGCACTGTGGGCGTTCCTACGCGAAAACTGGGACATCTTCGCCTGGCACCCTTTTGATATGCCAGGGATCCCATGTAGGCTGGCCGAACACAACCTAAGCATACTGAAGCGATATAAGTCGGTCAAGCAAACACTACGGCGCTTTTCAGAACCCAAACGACAAGCTATGGGGGAGGAGCTAGCCAAGTTACTCGAAGCTGGATTCATCAGAGAGATAAAACACCCGGACTGACTAGCAAACCTGGTGATGGTACCAAAGAAAGATAAATCTTGGCGCCTATGTGTCGATTTCAAAGACCTCAACAAGGCCTACCCTAAGGATCCCTCCCCCCCGCATTGATCAGATTATCGACGCTACCGCAGGACACGACTCATTGTGTTTCGTCGACGCATACTCCGGATACCATCAAATCAAGATGAAGGAGTCTGACGAAGCCACATCAGCATTTATCACCCCATACGGGCCTTTCTGCTTCAACACAATACCTTTCGGGCTCAAAAACGCCGGTGCCACCTATCAGCGCATGATTCAAACATGCCTGGAGAAACAAATCGGCAAGACAGTTGAAGCATATGTGGATGACGTAGTCATCAAAACCAGACACGTCAAATCCTTAATGGACGATCTGCTTCTCACATTCGATAACCTCCGAACATATGACATCAAGCTCGATCCAGAAAAAATGTGTTTTCGGTGTTCCCACTGGAAAGCTTCTGGGATTCATCGTTTCCAATAGAGGAATTGAGGCAAACCCAGCTAAAATCCTAGTTTTGTCACAGTTGGCTACGCAAACAGACCTTAAACAAATCCAAAAACTAGCTGGATGCATGGCAGCTTTAAGCCGCTTTATCTCCAGATTAGGATAAAAGGCATTGCCACTTTATCGCCTTCTTTGATGAACTTAACACTTCGAGTGGACCCACGCAACAACGGCCGAACTGGAAGAAATAAAGACTCTTTTAGCGAGCAACCCAATCCTGGCCACGCCGAACGTCGGCGAACCCATGTTGTTATATATAGCGGCAACACACCAAGTCGTGAGTGCGGTGCTCATCGTCGAACGAGAAGAGGACGAGCACAAATTCCCACTTCAAAAGCCGGTATGCTACGTATCTACTGTCCTCACACCATGCAAATCCCGGTACCCTCATTATCAAAAAATAGCATATGCGGTCTTCATGGCATCCCAGAAACTACGACACTACTTTCAAGAGTGTTCAATCATGGTGGCCTCCGAAGTACCACTCAATGACATAATAAACAACAGCGATGCCATGGGCCGGATTGCCAAGTGGGCCATCGAGCTCCTCCCATTCGACATTACATACAAACCACGACGGGCCATTAAATCTCAAGTACTGGCCGACTTCGTCGCTTAATGGACAGAGGCCGAACTCCCTAAAGAGTACGACACATATTCCAACTGGGTCATGCACTTCGATGGCTCCAAAATGCTGGTAGGCCTAGGGGCAGGCGTTGTCCTAACATCCCCTACTAGAGACACAGTCTAGTACGTCGTCCAAATATTATTCACGGACTCCGACAATGCAGCCGAATACGAAGCCTTATTACATGGTCTTCGGATGGCCGTCTCCATGGGCATACAACGCCTGGAAGTGCGCAGGGATTCAAACCTCGCAATATCTCAAATAAATGGATATTTCGATGCCAAAGATCCAAATATGGCGGCTTACTGTAACGCCGTTCTCAAAATGTCGGCTCGGTTCGAGGGGCTTGAGTTTCACCATGTAGCTCGAGAAAGTAACCAAGCAGCGGATGTCCTTGCTTGCATCGGCGCGAAATGCGACCCCGTCCCACCTAATATCTTTTTGGAACGGCTTTTTAAGCCATCTGTGGTGTGGCAAGGGGAAAGCGGCAGCATCAATCTGGATCCGACTACAACCCCAAAATACGAACACACCGACGTCACTAGGGGCTCGGCCACCGAAATCACACCATCGGCCCATCTCATCATGGCAGTCATTTCCCCATGGACCGAACCCTCTTGGCCTACCTTAATAAGCGAGAACTCCCCAAGGATCAGAATGAGGCACGCTGCATTGTGCGGCGCTCTAAGCCTACAAAGTCCATGAGGGAGAACTTTACAAGAAAAGCGCTACTGGAGTACTTCAAAGATGTATCTCCGAGGAAGAAGGGCGGCAACTCTTGGCTGAAATTCATGCCGGTCTCAGCGGTCACCACGCCGCGGCTCGGGCCCTTGTAAGCAAGGCCTTCCGTACATGTTTCTACTGGCCGACGGCCCGAGCAGACGCACAGGACCTTGTCCAACATTGCGTCGGATGCCAGCTTTTTGCCAACCAAAGCCATATGCCACCCACCGCTCTACAAACGATCCCCATCACTTGTCCTTTTGCGGTCTGGGGGCTTGATATGGTCGGACCCCTTAAAGGAGGAAGCCATAAGAAAAAATACCTGTTGGTCATGGTGGATAAATTCACCAAGTGGATAGAAGCCAAACCAGTTAACACGACTGAAGCCGGGCTAGTGATAGACTTCATATCCGGTGTGGTGCACCGTTATGGTGTTCCACACAGCATCATCACCGACAATGGCTTTAATTTCACAGCCGATAAGGTGAAAGCCTGGTGTACTAATTTGGGCATCAAGCTCGACTACGCCTCCGTCTATCACCCACAAACCAACGGTCAGGTCGAACGTGCTAACGGTCTCATTATGAGCGGCATTAAACCTAGGTTAGAAAGAATCAAACAAGCACTAGGTCGAGAAGCTTGACTCCGTACTCTGGGGGCTGCGGACCACGCCTAATCGTTCTACCGGATATACACCTTTTTCATGGTGTACGGCGCAGAGGCCGTGTTGCCCTGTGACATTATCCATGACTCACCTCGAGTGCGCATGTATGAAGAGAGAGAGGCCGAGCTTGATCGGCAGGATAGCTTAGATGCCCTGGAGGAGGAGTGCGATGTCGCAAAAGCCTGTTCCGCATTCTATCAACAACAGGCCCGCAGATATCAAAGCAGAGAAGTATGGGCCAAGACTTACAATGTTGGCGAACTCGTTCTACGCTTACCAGAGAAGAAAAAGGACAAACTCAAGCCCAAATGGGAGGGTCCCTTCATCATTGACGAAGTACTCACCGGACGAGTGTACCGCCTATGCTATGCGTCGGACAATCGCCTAGAGCCGAACCCGTGGAACGCGGCCAAACTCCGAAGATTCTAAGCCAGCGCCAGACTCTTCATTCGTCTCCTCTACCCCCCTTTTTTGTTTTTTAAATATATTTATTTTCTCTCTTTTTATCTTTTTCTTTCTTTTTAAGCCTTAAAGCTTTTGTGCGGCTAAACCGTGCTTCTTCGACGCGCACATTTTGAAATTTGTACGTCAAGTATACCTGGGAGCTTCTCGTAACAGAAGCTTATTATTATTACTATTATTATTTTTTAGAGCATCAAGCTCACCACATATGTGTCTTTTACGCATATATACCTTTTCTTCGCCATTATATGCATCGATATGAGTTAAGTTTTGGCCAAGCTGGGTTGCCTGGCTCCTGTGCTTATGCCCTACATTGCCGTTAGTTCGGCTAGGGCATTAAGGTAGCACCTCTGCGATTGTTACTGCTGGGTTATCCGGACGTGTACCTCAGACTGGGTGAAACCAAAAGCTAGCATTCTTAAGGGAATATTCGGTTGGTGAACTAAAGATATTCTTTACTCGTTACACTATGAACCCCCCAGATGTTAAGCATGCTGCGATTTTTTCGATCACAGTCCGGATATGCGTGTTAATGCATGTCGATCCAGGGAAAGGAACCCCTAACGAAACTATTTCTCTCTGGAAGATGTTAATTACGATCAAAATGTAATATAACATAACTAGCAGGATACTTGTTTGTTCAAGCAACTATGACCCCTACGCCTGGTTTCCATGCACACCCCGGTATATATTACTGAGCGGGTATTCGGAAACACTCCGCACCCTTGGGTCCATAGGTTGAAGCGAAAAGTTCTGCCATGACATTTAATTTATAATTCAGCTAGATACATAATTTGTCAATTGAAGTACATAGTCACTTAGACTCAAAAACTTCTTCTTCTACGCCATCCAACAGGCTATCTAACCTACAATCCTGTTGGGAATACTTGGCGGCTACTTGCACCTGGTCATATACGAAACTAACAGGAATTTATTTTCCGTTTGACCCTAAAGGTCTGACCCAGGCCATGTTATTCGGGTCGAGCTTGGTATACCGTGTCTTTACCATGGCCCAGGCCTCTCACACACTTTCCCGGCAGACTGATATCTTCCATAATCGGAAGCGCCGCCGCGCTCCCTTAAGCAGCTGTACAAGCCCCTCCATACTTCTTGGAGGGGAGTCAGATGGCCATAAGGCCTTGGCAATACTTTGCATCACCCGCCGAGCTCTCTCGTGCATTTGTGATAGTTCTTGTAGCAGATCACTAGAAGATTCGGACATCTCCTCTTCAGAACGACCAGTCAGCATACCTACAGACATAACTCTGTTAGTTCCTTTCTTTGCCGAACTACGTAAAGGTTAGTTTGAGCACATACTAAAAATGCCGTGTTGAAGCCTCTTATTTTCCTTCATGGAGTCAGCAAGCTGGGCCTGAACATCTTTCAATTCTTCGCCCAGCTGGGTATTGGCATCCTAGAGTTTGTTTTTCTCCTGCCTGACCCGTGTAAGTACACACTCGCCAGCGGCCAGTTGCCTTTGAGATCCTTGTTCACCCTCTCATGGGATTTCCGGATTCTCTCCCGGATTATCTAAGGATTCTATCATCAGATATGATTTGCTATTAGCATTACTGGTCTATATATAATCCTGTTTTTTCTCAATTAGGGAGCACATACTAGGGGATGCCTTTTTGGATTTTTCCAGTTCGGCGATAGCGGCTGTTAGCTTGGTCCGACACTTTTCCAGCTCTTGAGACAACAGGTTGTTCTTCTCTATGAGCACCTATTCATACAATGATCCTTAAATCAGTTGTACCAACTGTTTCAAGTGTCAGGGGCTACTGATATATATAATTATCAGATTTTTACAAATGTGTACTTACTCGTATATCTTTCAAATACTGGTTTGTGGCCCTAGCAAGCCCATCTTGAGCAGCTCAGATGTATGCATCACCCGAGTTAAAGTCATTGAAAGCCTCTTCTGAAAAACCAGGGTCACGGAGTGCGGCCCGCCGGCACCGATGATTCATGGTGCTCTCCACTTCAGAATTGGTGACAGATACTCTATTTGAATCCTCTGTATGAGGACAATCCGGTGTCACTTCCGCGTTAGCCTTCGTCCTCGAGACAGGGTCCGGAATTCGGCTAGTAGAGGCATGACCGACACGATCCCCAGACACAGTCCGGTGAATGTTCTTCCTGCTAAGACACAACAGATAGTGTAATACTTTAAGATGACAACCCTGGAGCATGTTTAAAACCATACCTCTTCGATAACGGCTCGGCCATATTTCCATTTACCTTTCTCTTTGAAGGCCTGCCCGACATAGGCACTGCTTTCTGGTGAGTCGCTTCAGGGGCGTGGCGCGCCGATCGTCTTCCCTTTAGAGCATGAACTGTGCAGTGGGTAAGGCGGAAGGGGTAAATCCTTTCGAAGAATAAGTCTCCTGATTACTTACATGCGACACAGGGAGGAGGCCAGGATAGTCAGCCATGATGGCCACTTTTGTGCTGTCACAGCTCGCCTAGTAAAACACCCCTTCCCTGAGCTCCACGAATATATCCGGATCCTCTTCGAATCCGGGGTCAAGGGCCCAGTTGTGGTCCTCTGGCTATGGTGCTGAGCTGTGGATCTCCCTGGTGAATTTCCACCATTCCTGTTATAAATGGACGGATTAAATATTTATGAAAAAGGACTCAGGGAATAAATAGAGTAGAGTAGTGGGATGGAAACTCACCCAGCTGGGAGGGTTGTACATGGAAAATCCATCTCCGGGCTTAATGCGGATGAACTCCTCTTTCTCCCCTTTGTATAATCCGAACATTATTTTCACCAAAGCGGTGGGGGTATCTCAACCCTTTCTATCGCAGCGGGTGGCATCGTCTTCTCCATTGAAGTGTCACATGGGACGCCCTCACTATGGGAGTGGCTGAACCCCTCGCATTATGGATATCGCCATAACCTCGATTATTGACAATCCGGATTGAGCAAGTGTCCTTATCTTGCTCATCAACTGATGGACCTCCATGCTATCTTCCTCCCTGAGGCTCCGGGGACGCTAGCTGAGGCGTTTCTTCAACGGAGCACTTGAAAATTCAGGAAGAGCCATTTGGATTGGGTCAGGAAGGGAGACGTCCTCAACATAAAACCACTCAGAAGGCCATTCTTTGGATGCCTTCTTCAGCGTACCGGATAGGTATCCGGTCCCGGCTATGCGCCATATCTCGGCTCCGCCCACTTGGAATATTGATCCCTCTTAATTACGGGGGATGAGGCAAAACAACTTCTTCCATAACTCGAAATGGGCCTCACAACCCATAAATAGCTCGCAAAGAGCGAAATAACCTGCAATGTGCAGGATGGAGGCAGGTGTGAAGTTGTGCAGTTGGAGGCCATAGTACTCCAGAAGCCCTCGGAGGAACGGATGGATTGGAAATCCGACACCTCTCAGCAAGTAGGGGACAAAGCATACTCATTCCCCCTTGGATGGGTTGGGAAACTTCTCCGCCTGCTCCCCACTGTCAAAATAGGCCAATCCAGCTCGAACGGGGACTAGATATGCGGGGTGAAGAAATCCCTGGGTCTGCAACTTCACCAATTGACCGTGGGATACAGAACACTTCTCCCAATCGCCCGGTTTGGGGCTGTGAGGGTGGGAGGTAGAGCTGCGAGTGCTAGCCATGTTGGGGTCGTTTCTCCAGGCACGCTCCAATAATTCCTCGCTTGGGGGAGATGGTGTGGATTATATATGAAGATCCCCGTCTCTTTAAATAGACAATTAACTCACATGGTTAGGGTGGCAAGTGTAAAAATGCACCGACCTCTCGCATTCGCTTGACACGTGGAAGCTGAGATCATGAAGGTGCAGAAGCCGATGAGCGTGACATCAAATGGGAAGCTGGACACTGATCTCTAAAAAACGGGTACCTTGAAGTATTCGGAGAAGGAACCCGCCTTGCAATGCCGAAGACAATCTGCGCGCCGGAGTCATCGTCATTGAAGCCTGGTTCGGGCTACTGAGGGAGTCCTGGATTAAGGGGTCCTCAGACAGCCAGACTATATACATGGGCCAGACTGTTGGGCTGTGAAGATACAAGATAGAAGACTTCGTCCCATGTCCGGATGGGACTCTCCTTTGCGTGGAAGGCAAGCTTGGCGATTTGGATATGTAGATTCCATTCTCTGTAACCGACCTTGTGTAACCCTAGCCCCCTCCAGTGTCTATATAAAGTGGAGGGTTTAGTCTGTAGGACAGGAACAATCATAATCATAGGCTAGCTTCTAGGGTTTAGCCATTACGGTCTCGTGGTAGATAAACTCTTGTAATACTCATATTCATCAAGATCAATCAGCAGGAAGTAGGGTATTACCTCCATAGAGAGGGCCCAAACCTGGGTAAACATTGTGTCACCCGCCTCCTGTTACCATCAGCCTTAGACACATAGTTCGGGACCCCCTACCCGAGATCCACCGGTTTTGACACCGACAGGCACCCCATAGACACACAAGTTAATCATTGATCTCTTAGCCGTGTGCGGTGCCCCCCTGTAGCGACCAAACCTCAAACAGTCTGATCTATATGCATCAGTGTCATCCCTGAATCGGTAATGCTGACACGCATAGTACTCGAGGTTTATAACAGAGTAGCAATAACACACTTATTACATTGAACGTCTCAAAAGAGAACTTATTACAGTAAATATGGCTTAAGGCCATCTAATAACGATAACAGCGGAAGGCTTGGAAGGTAAAGTGAGTCCATCAACTCCAAAGGCATAGCTGAGTGAAAGATCACGACCTAAGGCACGTTACTCGTTGTCTGAAAAGTCTGCAACATGAACGTTGCAGCCCGAAACGGGTCAGCACATGGAATATGCTGGCAAAATAACACATAGAGTAATGAACAGAATAATTGCTATCACTACATGCAATATGGCTGGTGTAAAGCTCTATGGCTACAGTTTTGCATAAAGCCAATTTTTCCCTACAACAAAGGAATAAATTTTATTTAACTATCATGGTGTTTGTTAAACATTGAGAAGGTTCACCCAACTCAATCCCAATTAAGAATCACCATTAAACCCAAACATATTATATTAAGAGTGATGAGATCAACATGATAATCCAAGAACCAGATACTCAAGATGTCCATAACCGGGGACACGGCTAACCATGATTAGTTTGTACACTCTGCAGAGGTTTGCGCACTTTTCCCCACAAGACTCGATCTCCTCCGTTGGATTTCTTGCACTACATGGTGTTTGAGAAACGGATGACCGAGACACAGTCTTTCAGAAGCGTTAGCACCTTACGATGGGTAGACAGTTACACCTACTTTCCCCTACATCTGCTAGTCTACCACTATAAGAGTTCACACGACTTAATCCACTATGCTAGAGCCCATAATAGCTGGTGGGTGCACACGGAAGTTTCTATGATGAATAATCTTATGATCCCTTTGAGCCTGGGTGGCGGTCCATAGGAGAATCACACGATACCCCAGGATTTCCAAAAAAACAGACAACATTGGGTTCCCCAGGTGCCTCAATCCACCCAGATGTGTATTAAAGTTGCCACCTTAAGTTAACCAATAATTAACAATACTCACATCTGTCATGCAAACACTTGCCCAATCCACGTCTACTAGCATAGCATAGCAATATAAGTTGTATGTAGAAGTAACCCCCAAAGGTTTGGTAAATAAACAGGTGAATAGGTACTACCTCATCTACTCCCCAAAACCCACATATTAATCAGATCCTAATCATGCAATGTGTGAGGATTGATCTAATGCAATTAGACTAGGTAGTAAAGAGGTGTGATCAAAGTGTTACTTGCCTTGCTGATGATCCGTGAAACCTAGGGACTCGTAGTAGCACGCTTCGCACTCCGGGTACTCTATTGCAAACAAACAAGCATACAATAAGCACTCAACTAGAAGCACGGGTAAAAATCAAATAAGAGAATCTAACTAGAAAGTTCAACTTAAGAACTCCGGTTTGCAAAAAGTATCAATTCAAACGAAGCAACGAAACTCAAACTACGAAAGAAACAATATCCGATTTACTAATCTGGACTTAAGTCAAATTTTACAGTACCAAAATCTTGTTCAAGTTGGTTAAAGAGAAAGAGGGCTTCGAGACGAAGATGTAGGCGCTTGAATTGCCTGATTCCGATAAACGAGCGAAAAGATAAACTAAAACTAAGATTCGGGCTGAAATCGCGATCGAAAATAATCGTGGAAAAACCCTGGAAAAAGAAAAACTAACGAACAGGCTAACGAATGAACGTTCGCTATCTGCAGCTAAACGGTGAAAACCATTCGTTAAAACAAACATACGAACGGGTGTTCGCTAAATAACTAAACTGGGAAAAAAAGAAAACCGATCTAAATAAAAAAACTTAGGGTTTTCTAAAAAAACGAATCGGTTTTCTCTCGAAAACCGGCGGCGGCGGGCAGCTATACCTCCGGCGGGGTCGGGCTCCGACGGCGGGCAGCGGGCGGTGGGCGGCGCAGGGCGCGGGGCGGCGTGCGGTGGCGCAGGGCGCGGGGCGGCGTGCGGCGGCGCAGGGCGCGGGGCGTCATGCGGCTTGGTGTAGCGAGGGGGTGGCGGTGGCGCTATTTAAGGAGGGGGGACTGGCAGCTTGGGGGAGGGGGCACGGCGGCGGGCGGCGTGTCCGGCTAGGACTCGGCGGTGAAGTCGGTGGCGGCGCGGGGTTGGGCCGGCCAGCTCGGCTGGGCTTCGGCCCGGTCGGGCGCTGAATAGTTTTTTTAATTGATTCCGCCGAAACTAAACAAATCCTAGAAAAATAAATAAAAATCTAAAAATGCCAAAACAAATTTTCACCGTCTAAATAAAATATTTAGAACGACATCAGCATTTTCTTGGCCTAAAATACGGTTTTTGAAAACGTGCAAATTTTCTAATTCAACTAAAATTGCAATAAAATTACCAAATAAAATACTTATTTGAGTTTAATATTTTTCCTCTAGTATTTCATTTATTTTGGAAATTTATTTTATTCCCTCTCTTTTATTCTGTAAATCAAATATACGGAGATAAAAATATTTAAAACCAAACGATCCTCTTTTCAAAATTTGAGAAATCTCAAATATGAAAATAACGAAATCCCCAACTCTCACCTCGGGTCCTTGAGTTGCGTAGAATTTCGAGGATCAACCAAAAATGCAAGAAAATATGATATGCAATGATGATCTAGTATATAACATGTCAAATTGAAAATTTGGGATGTTACACCCCCTCCACCATAATCCACCTCGGTCATATCGTCGTAGTGCTTAGGCAAAGCCCTGCGCCGGTAGCTTCATCATCACTCTCATCATGCCGTCGTGCTGATGAAGCTCTCCCGCGACACTCTGCTGGATCGTGAGTTCGTGGGACATCACCGAGCTGAACGTGTGCAGATCATAGAGGTGTCGTACGTTCGGTACTAGGATCGGTCAATCGTGAAGACGTACGACTACATCAACCGTGTTGTCATAACGCTTCCGCTTACAGTCTACGAGGGTGTGTGGACAACACTCTCCCCTCTCATTTCTATGCATCATCATGATCTTGCGTGTGTGTAGGAAATTTTTGAAATTACCACGTTCCCCAACAATGGTATCAGAGCCAGGTTTATGCGTAGATGTTATATGCATGAGTAGAACACAAAAGAGTTGTGGGCGATAATAGTCATACTGCTTACCAGCATGTCATACTTTGATTCGACGATATTGTTGGATGAAGCGGCCCGAGCCGACATTACCCGTACGTTTACATGAGATTGTGGTTCTACCGACGTGCTTCGCACACAGGTGGCTAGCGGGTGTCAGTTTCTCCAAATTTAGTTTATTAGAGTGTGTCTATGCCCGGTCCTTGTTGAAGGTTAAAACAGCACATACTTGACAAAAAATCGTTGTGGTTTTAAATGCGTAGGTAAGAACGGTTCTTGCTAAGCCCGTAGCAGCCACGTAAAACTTGCAACAACAAAGTAGAGGACGTCTGACTTGTTTTTGCAGGGCATGTTGTGATGTGATATGGCCAAGACGTGATGATATATAAATTGTTGTATGAGATGATCATGTTTTGTGTAAAATTATTGCAACTCGCAAGAGCCTTATGGTTGTCTCTTTATTGCATAAGATGCAAGTGCCATTTAATTGCTTTACTTTATCGCTATGCGATAGCAATAGTTGCAAAAACAATAGTTGGTGAGACGACCATGTGATGACACGTTGATAGAGATCAAGATGATGGAGATCATGGTGTCATGCCGGTGACGATGGAGATCATGATGGTACTTTGCAGATGGAGATCAAAGGCACAAGATGCATATTTTCATTGCATCTGATGTTTATCTTTTATACGTCTTATTTTGCTTAGTTCGGTGGTAGCTTTATAAGATGATCCCTTACTAAAATTTCAAGGTATAAGTGTTCTCCCTGAGTATGGACCGTTGTAGTAGCAATAGTTGCCGAGATGACAACGATGCTACGATGGAGATCAAGGTGTCAAGCCGGTGACGATGAAGATCATGACGATGCTTCGATGATGAAGATCATGAGCACAAGATGATGATGGCCATATCATGTCACATATTTTGATTGCATCTTATTTTTCTTAGTATGGTGGTAGCATTATAAGATGAACCCTTACTAAATTTCAAGGTATAAGTGTTCTCCCTGAGTATGGACCGTTGCTACAGTTCGTCATGCCAAGACACCACGTGATGATCGGTTGTGATAAGCTCTACGTTCACATACAATGGGTGCAAGCTAGTTTTGCACACGCAGAATACTCGGGTTAAACTTGACGAGCTTAGCATATGCCGATATCGCCTCGGAACACTGGAGACCGAAAGGTCGAGCGTGAATCATATAGTAGATATGATCAACATAGTGATGTTCACCATTGAAAACTACTCCATCTCACGTGATGATCGGACATGGTTTAGTTGATTTGGATCACGTGATCACTTAGATGATTAGAGTGATGTCTATCTAAGTGGGAGTTCTTAAGTAATATGATTAATTGAACTTTAATTTATCCTGAACTTAGGCCTGATAGTATTTTGCAAATTATGTTGTAGATCAGTAGCTCGCGTCATAGCTTCCCCATGTTTTTTATATGTTCCTAGAGAAAACTAAGTTGAAAGATGATAGTAGCAATGATGCAGACTTGGTCCGTGATATGAGGTTTATCCTCATTGCTGCACAGAAGAATTATGTCCTTGATGCACCGCTAGGTGACAGACCTATTGCAGGAGCAGATGCAGACGTTATGAACGTTTGGCTAGCTCAATATGATGACTACTTGATAGTTTAGTGCACCATGCTTTACGGCTTAGAACCGGGACTTCAAAAACATTTTTGAAACGTCACGGAGCATATGAGATGTTCCAAGAGCTGATATCGGTATTTCAAACTCATGCCCGTGTCAAGAGGTATGAGACCTATGACAAATACTTCTCCTAAAAGATGGAGGTGAATTGCTCAACTAGTGAGCAAGTGCTTAGATTGTCTAAGTACTACAATCGCTTGAATCAAGTGGGAGTTAATCTTGCAGATAAGATAGTGATTGACAGAGTTCTCTAGTCACCATCACCAAGTTACTCGAACTTCGTGATGAACTATAGTATGCAAGGGATGATGAAAACGATTCCCGAGCTCTTCGCGATGCTGAAATCGACGAAGGTAGAAATCAAGAAAGAACATCAAGTGTTGATGATTGACAAGACCACTAGTTTCAAGAAAAAGGGCAAAGGGAAAGAAAGGGAACTTCAAGTAGAATGACAAGAAAGTTGTCACTCTTGTGAAGAAGTCCAAAGCTGGACCAAAGCCTGAAACTGAGTGTTTCTGCTGCAAAAGGAAATGGTCACTGGAAGTGGAACTGCCCCAAATATTTGGAGGATAAGTAGGATGACAAAGTGAACAAAGGTATATTGGATATACAGATTACTGATGTGTACTTTACTAGTGTTCATAGCAACCCCTGGGTATTTGATACCAGTTCAGTTGCTAAAAATTAGTAACTGGAAACAGGAGTTGCAGAATGAACAGGGACTAGTTAAGGGTGAAGTGACGATGTGTGTTGGAAGTGGTTCCAAGATTGATATGATTATCATCGCACACTCCATATACTTTCGGGATTAGTGTTGAGCCTAAATAAATGTTATTTTGCATTTGCGTTGAGCATGAATATGATTTGATCATGTTTATTGCAATACGGTTATTCATTTAAAAATCAGGGAATAATTGTTGTTAGGTTTATATGAATAAAACCTTTGATGGTCATACACCCAATGAAAATATTTTGTTCGACCTCGATCGTGGTAATACACATATTCATAATATTGATGCCAAAAGATACAAAGTTGATAATGATAGTGCAACTTATTTGTGGCACTACAGTTTGGGTCATATCGATGTAATGCGCATGAAGAAAATCCATAAATATGGACTTTTGGAATCACTTGATTATGAATCATTTGATGCTTGCGAACCGTGCCTTATGGGCAAGATGACTAAAACTCCATTCTCTGAAACAATGGATCGAGCTAGTGACTTATTGGAAATAATACATACCGATGTATATGGTCCAATGAGTGTTGATGCTCATGTCGGGTATCGTTATTTTCTGACCTTCATAGATGATTTGAGCAGATATGGGTATATCTTTTTAATGAAACACAAGTCTGAGACATTTGAAAAGTTCAAGGAATTTTAGAGTGAAGTGGAGAATCATCGTAACAAGAAAATAAAGTTTCTACGATCTGATCGTAGAGGAAAATATCTAAGTTATGAGTTTGGCCTTCATTTAAAACAATGTGGAATAGTTTCATAGCTCATGCCACATGGAACACCACAGTGTAATGGTGTGTCCGAACGTCGTAACTGCACTTTATTGGATATGGTGCGATCTATGATGTATCTTACCAATTTACCACTGTTGTTTTGGGGTTATGCATTAGAGACAGCTGCATTCACATTAAATAGGGCACCATCGAAATCCGTTGAGACGACGCCTTATGAACTGTGGTTTGGCAAGAAACCAAAGTTGTCGTTTCTTAAAATTTCGGGCTGCGATGCTTATGTGAAAAAGCTTCAACCTGATAAGCTTGAACCCAAATCGGAGAAGTGCGTCTTCATAGGATACCCAAAGAAAATTGTTGGGTACACCTTCTATCACAGACCCAAAGGCAAAAAACTTTGTTGCTAAAATGGATCCTTTCTAGAGAAGGAGTTTCTCTCGAAAGAAGTGAGTCGGAGGAAAGTAGAGCTTGATGAGGTAATTGTACCTTCTCCCGAATTGGAAAGAGGTTCATCACAGAACTCAGTTCCAGTGATTCCTACACCAATCAGTGAGGAAGCTAATGATGATGATCATGGAACTTCAGATCAAGTTACTACCGAACCTTGTAGGTCAACCAGAGTACGATCCGCACCAGAGTGGTATGGTAATCCTGTTCTGGAAGTCATGTTGCTAGATCATGATGAACCTACAAACTATGAGGAAGCGATGATGAGCCCAGGTTCCACAAAATTCCTTGAGGCCATGAAATCTGAGATGGGATCTTCAAGAGGAAAACGGATGCTGATAGTAGTGTTACTATCTACAAAGCTAGACTTGTCGAAAAAGGCTTTTTGACAAAGTTCAAGGTGTTGACTACGATGAGATTTTCTCACTCGTAGCGATGCTTAAGTTTGTCCGAATCATGTTAGAAAATTGCCACATTTTATGAAATTTGGCAAATGGATGTCAAAACTACATTCCTTAATGGATTTATTAAAGAAGAGTTGTATATGATGCAACCATAAGGTTTTGTCGATCCTAAAGGTGCTAACATAATGTGCAAGCTCTAGCGATCCATCTATGGACTGGTGCAAAGCATCTCAGAGTTGGAATATACGCTTTGATGAGTTGATCAAAGTATATAGTTTTATACAGACTTGTGATGAATCCTGTATTTACAAGAAAGTGAGTGGGAGCACTAGAACCTTTCTGATAAGTATATGTGAATGACATATTGTTGATCGGAAATGATGTAGAATTTTCTGGAAAGCATAAAAGGAGTGTTTGAAAGGAGTTTTTCATAGAAAGACCTCGATGAAGCTGCTTACATATTGAGCATCAAGATCTATAGAGATAGATCAAGACGCTTGATAAGTTTTTTCAATGAGTACATACCTTGACAATTTTTTGAAGTAGCTCAAAATGGAACTGTCAAAGAAGGAGTTCTTGCCTGTGTTGCAAGGTGTGAAATTGAGTAAGACTCAAAGCCCGACCACGGCAGAAGATAGAAAGAGAATGAAAGGCATTCCCTATGCCTCACCCATAGGTTCTATAAAGTATGCCATGCTGTGTACCAAATCTATTGTATACCCTACACTGAGTTTGGTAAGGGAGTACAATAGTGATCTAGGAGTAGATCACTGGACATCGGTCAAAATTATCCTTAGTGGAATAAGGATATCTTTCTCGATTATGGAGATGACAAAAGGTTTGTCGTAAAGGGTTACGTCGATGCAAGTTTTGACACTGATCCAGATGACTCTAAGTCTCAATCTGGATACATATTGAAAGTCGGAGCAATTAGCTAGAGTAGCTCCGTGCAGACCATTGTTGACATAGAAATTTGCAAAATACATACAGATCTGAATATGGCAGACCTGTTGACTAAACTTCTCTCACAAGCAAAACATGCTCACACCTTAGTACTCTTTGGGTGTTCATCACATGGCGATGTGAACTACGATTACTGACTCTAGTAAACCCTTTGAGTGTTGGTCACATGGCGATGTGAACTATGGGTGTTAATCGCATGGTGATGTGAACTATTGGTGTTAAATCACATGGCGATGTGAACTAGATTATTGACTCTAGTGCAAGTGGGAGACTGAAGGAAATATGCCCTAGAGGCAATAATAAAGTTATTATCTATTTCCTTATTTCATGATAAATGTTTATTATTCATGCTAGAATTGTATTAACCGGAAACTTAGTACATGTGTGAATACATAGACAAACAGAGTGTCACTAGTATGCCTCTACTTGACTAGCTCATTGAATCAAAGATGGTTAAGTTTCCTAGCCATAGACATAAGTTGTCATTTGATTAACGGGATCACATCATTAGAGAATGATGTGATTGACTTGACCCATTCCGTTAGCTTAGCACTTGATCGTTTAGTATATTGCTATTGCTTTCTTCATGACTTATACATGTTCCTATGACTATGAGATTATGCAACTCCCGAATACTGGAGGAACACTTTGTGTGATACCAAACGTCACAACGTAACTGGGTCATTATAAAGGTGCTCTACAGGTGTCTCCGATGGTACTTGTTGAGTTGGCATAGATCGAGATTAGGATTTGTCACTCCGATTGTCGTAGAGGTATCTCTGGGCCCTCTCGATAATGCACATCACTATAAGCCTTGCAAGCAATGTGACTAATGAGTTAGTTGCGGGATGATGCATTACAGAACGAGTAAAGAGACTTGCTGGTAACGAGATTGAACTAGGTATTGAGATACCGACGATCAAATCTTGGGCAAGTAACATACCGATGACAAAGGGAACAAAGTATGTTGTTACGCGCTTTGACCGATAAAGATCTTTGTAGAATATGTGGGAGCCAATATGAGCATCCAGGTTCTGCTATTGGTTATTGGACGGAGACGTGTCTCGGTCATGTCTACATAGTTCTCGAACCCGTAGGGTCCGCATGCTTAACGTTCGGTGACGATCAGTATTATGAGTTTATGTGTTTTGATGTACCGAAGGTTGTTCGGAGTCCCGGATGAGATCATGGACAGGACGAGGAGTCTGGAAATGTTCGAGACGTAAAGATCGATATATTGGAAGGCTATATTCGGACATCGGAAAGGTTCTGAGTGGTTCGGGTATTTATCGGAGTACCGGAGAGTTACGGCAATTCGCCGGGGAGTATATGGGACTTATTGGTTTTTAAGGGAGAGAGAGAGGGGCTACCTAGGGCAGGCCGCGCGCCCCCCAAGGCCTAGTCCGAATTGGACTAGGGGGAGGGGCGGCACCCCCTCCTTCCTTCTCTTCTCTCTTCCCTTTCCTTCTCTCCTACTCCTACTACTTGGAAGGGGGGAATCCTACTCCCGGTGGGAGTAGGACTCCCCAGGGCGCGCCATAATATAGGGCCCGTCCTCCCCCTCCTCCACTCCTTTATATACGTGGCCAGGGGGCACCCCATTGACACACAAGTTGATCATTGATCACTTAGCCGTGTGCAGTGCCCCGCTCCACCATAATCCACCTTGGTCATATCATCATAGTTCTTAGGCAAAGCCCTGCGCCGGTAGCTTCATCATCACCGTCATCATGTCGTTGTGCTGACAAAGCTCTCCCTTGACTCTCTGCTGGATCGTGAGTTCGTGGGACGTCACCGAGCTGAACGTGTGCAGATCGCAGAGGTGACGTGCGTTCGGTACTAGGATCGGTCGATCATGAAGACGTACGACTACATCAACCGTGTTGTCATAATGCTTCCGCTTATGATCTATGAGGGAGGGTACGTGGACAAAACTCTCCCCTCTCGTTGCTACGCATCACCATGATCTTGCGTGTGCGTAGGAAAATTTTGAAATTACCACGTTCCCCAACAGGGCATGCGCCTGAAATACCAATTTCAGCTCTTGGAACATCTCAAATGTTCCATTACATTCAAAACGTCTTTGGAGACCCGATTCTAAGTCGTAAAGCATGGTGCACTAAACTATCAAGTAGTCATCAAATCGAGCTTGCCAAACATTCATAATGTCTTCATCAGCTCGTGCAGTAGGTCTGTCACCTAGCGGTGCATCAAGGACATAATTCTTCTGTGCAGCAATGAGGATAATCCTCAGATCATGGACCCAGTCCGCATTATTGCTTCCATCATCTTTCAACTTAGTTTTCACTAGGAACATATCAAAAAAACAGGGGAGCTACATCGCAAGCTATTGATCTACAACATAATTTGCAAAGACATTTTGACTATGTTCATGATAAATTAAGTTCAATTAATCAAATTACTAATGAACTCCCACTTAAATTAATATCCCTCAAGTTATCTAAGTGATACATGATCCAAATCAACTAACCCATGTCCGATCATCACGTGAGATGGGGTAGTCATCAATGGTGAACATCTCCATATTGATCATATCTACTATATGACTCATGTTCGACCTTTCGGTCTCTAATGTTCCGAGACCATGTCTGTACATGCTAGGCTCGTCAAGTTTAACCCAAGTATTCCGCGTGTGTAAATCTGGCTTACACCCGTTGTATGTGAACGTAGAGTATATCACAGCCGATCATCACGAGGTGCTTCAAAACGACGAACTTTAGCAACAGTGCATACTCGGGGAGAACACTTCTATCTTGAAATTAAGTGAAGGGGTCATCTTATAATGCTACCGTCGTTCTAAGCAAAATAAGATGCATAAAGGATAAACATCACATGCAATCAAAATATGTGACATGATATGGCCATCATCATCTTGTGCTTTTGATCTCCATCTCCAAAGCAACGTCATGATCTCCATTGTCACCGGCTCGACACCTTGATATCGATCATTGTGTCGGGGTCGTCTCGCCAACTATTGCTTCTACAACTATTGCTAACTCATAGAGATAAACTAAAGCAATTACATGGCGCTTGCATTTCATTCAATAATTAAGAGACAACCCTAAGGCTCCTGCCGATTGTTAATATAAGAAAACATGATCATCTCATACAACAATGTATATCACATCACGTATTAACCATATCACATCACAACATGCCCTACAAAAACAAGTTAGCACTACTAGGGAAAACCTTATACACAGAACTTTAGCAGTAGCGCGTGTCAAAAAAGCACGCTGGTGTGAACGGCGCTACAGATACAGTTGTAGCAGTAGCGCGCCTGATGGTAAACGCGCTACTACTAAAATTCCCACGGCTTAGCCGATAGGCTACACATAGTAGTAGTGATATACTTCGAACCGCGCTACTGCTACTTGCTTTGTAGTAGCTGTTTACACTGAAAGGCGCTACTGCTGAAGGAAATAAAATTAAATGGAAAGCAAGTTGAAAAGTAAAAGAAAATGAAAGAAATAGAAAAAGGTGAAAGGAAAAAAATGTAAAGAAAAATAAATGGAAAAGGGAAAAAGAGAAAGGAATAGTAGTAGCGCGTATCGGGGAATGCGCTGTAGCTAACTTAGCAGTCGCGCACTTCCTGGAACACACTACTGCTACTTCTGACTTACCCGCGCGGTTTCGTTCTTCCCCACGGCCACTTCCCCAAAATCCAACTCCTCCGTTGTCGCCGCCGCCGTCACCCGTTGACCGCATCGCGCTCTCTCGTCGCTCTCCGCACACCCTCGACGTCGCCCCGACCCCGGATTCGACGCTGCCCCCGCCCCCGACCTCGACACCGCCCCCGACCTCGACGCCGTCCCCGACCCCGACCTCGACGCCGCTCTCTGCCGCGCGCCCGAGCCCCAACCCTGACCTTGATGCCGCCTGCCCCTCCCTCGCTGCAGGCACCCGAGGAGAGCACGCCTGCTCCTCTCCCTCCCATACCTTTGCCTAGGGTTCTTCAAATTTTAGTTGCATCAAATTAGTTAGGGTTCATCTATGCGTGGAAACGAATCAGATGCGGATGTTATCGAATATGGATGCGCCTCGAATGTTTTCTTAGATGATGTTTTCTTAGAAGATGAATAAACACTATCGTAATGCATAATAATTTCTAAGATTAATCATAGAACAAGTAAAATTTGACCACTTATTTCACTTTTAAGTTGGATAATTGGAATATCCGCTACCACTTTCCACCCCTAGGTTCATCAAATTAGATGGTAATTAGGGTAGTAGTTCCTAGGTACTAATTAGTTAGTAAGAACTAGGTACTAATTAGGTACTAGTTTATTTTTATTTACAAGTTTATTTTTAGTAAGAACTAGTTGAACATGTCACATTTGTTGTTATTTTTTTAGTTAAAGCAATTTTTCCCGCATCGACGTCGACGATGCCTATCCCGCATCCTCGTCGTCAACTCGGTGGAGGACACCTACTTGACCAGATGGGCCATGTTCGGGACTGGGCTCCGCCGGGCTGGTACTGGGAGGCGCTACCTACTGGGGGCGCAGCTTGGTGAGGAGTCAGCCCGTCGTTGACCCGAATCTTCTTTGGTGGCGGTCGCATGGGCCAGTGACGGTTGAGAGGCTTGAGGAGCCCATGGAGGTGGTACGTCACCGTGTCAGCGAGGAGGACGCGCACATCCGTTGCTACTTGTTTGTGCTGGAGCACAGGTTCTCCAATACCTCGCAGGTTCTCCAGGGATCTCACTGGAGCTATGATCTTGTGATGGTTTCTTCTCTTTGGGTGTCCACCGCCCGCGCTGATACCCGTCGTTCGCTAGGGTTTTAGTTGTATTAGTGATGTTATATGTATGATACTATTGGGGATGTATTAGTTATAATATTCGACGATGTACGACGCAAGAGATGATTTACTTTTGCTTATTGAATGCATGCTAATTTGAATACTTATTTATTTTACGATTTGGTTTTGCTTACTGGATTCTCATGTCAATATGAGTCCTATAAGATATTCTAAAATGTATATCTTGTGTTGCTCAAATAGGATACGTGCTTGCCCAAGTGGCCGGTCATGTTTGCAGGTTACACCTCCGAGTGGCCTAAGTTTTGCCGGAGTGTTGATTCATTTCCGTTCCGGCAAATTTCAGGCGCTCGATATGTCCTATTTTAGCAAAGGTCATGCCGGAATTTTCCGTGAATTTTGGCCTTGTGTCAGAATATGTAGGAAATATCGAGTGCCCCGGATTTGTGTGTTGAGTATCCTGGTAGTTGTCTTCGATCGATTTTCAATTAATGTTTCAACTATGAACATAGGAAATGTCTGACGACGAAAAGGATTTCGGTATTTGCAAATACTGCGAAGACGAACGCGGCCTGTGCGACAGAATCTTCCTAGATGATGATAGGCGCTTCAGCATCAAGCTAGACAAGAACTTTGAAGTGGATACAGTAAGTCACAACGACAAGTCTTTTTTCGTAATTAAGCATGACATATGCTTCATTTGCTTCAACTTATAATTTAATTTTTTTACTATTCTACTAGCATATCCCCTGCCATGCAAGAGTTTTTGTTTTGGATAAGATAGGTTTCAGTCCTATGAAAACTACTATGGAGGTAAAGAGAGTTTACTTGAAGACTGAGCATGGTTGTATTTTCCATGCAAAATTATACAGCGCAGATACCTATACCTATTTTGGATGCAAAACTTGGCAAGCACTATGCAAGACTTATGCATTTGAGCCTAATATGGTTATCACCTTTGATATTTGTCCGGAAGATGATATTGAAGGTAATATCGACATATGGGTCGATGTGCAGACGCCTCCAGTTCTACCATTACATGAGTTTCTCAACCATATTTATGTCTTTATATTGTTTATTCAAAAATAGTTGACAACTAATTTCTATTGACAGCTTATTTCCATTCAAGCAAACATGTCCAGCGTTTGGTAGACAGGATCTACTACTGTCTCGGGGCTGAACTAAATTGCGAGGAGATAAGTCATTATGGTTCACGGCTTGAGGATCTTCATACTGTCAAGACAAATTATTTTTCTGGACTTAAAAATCTTAGTACTCAAAACGTGTGACCAATAGTGTTCGTACTGAACTACGGTCACATCTATTTAGGAAAGATGGTAAGATTTTTACTATTTGTCCTCAGTGCATCTTTTGCATACATTATTTTTTAAGATAAACTTCATTGCTAAGTATGTTACTATACGATGTTCTTCAACAGGGACTCCCGCTAAATGTTGTGCCTCGTTGGATCGAGACTAAAGGTCGCATGAGAATTGTTAGCTTACGGCCAAGATATCCTACAATGCACTTTAGTGCATTCAGGATTTCTAATAGCGAGGAATGCTTAATAGTGAAAGACTGGAGCAAAATTGTGAACGATCGCAGAGAAGTACTAGGGGGCAGCAATCACAAGCGCAGCCCACGATTAGGAGACACGTTCATTTGCATGCTCCAACTTGATGAAACAGGAGTGCTACACATGTTTTATGTTATTTTACCTGAGAGAGAGCAGCAGGAGTGATTAGCTAGCTAGAAGTGAGTTTGAAGATGATGATGTGCTACACTATGACTATGATGATTAAATAGCTAGTGTTGGTGGTAATGACTATGATGATTATTATTAGTTAGTGTTGGTGGTGATTAGATAGCTACTGCGGCTAGTGTTGGTGGTGATTAGCTAGCTAGAATGAGTATGAAGATGATGATGTGCTACACTATGACTATGACGATTAAATAACTACTGTTGGTGGTAATGACTATGATGATGATTAAATAGCTTGTGCTGGCAGATTAGATTCAAGTGGAGGCAACATGTGGTGCACATCGAAAGTACTACTAGTCCAAACTAGATCAAGTTTGGATTAGTAGTATACTTTTGACATGCACCACATATTGCCTCCGCTTGAACCTAATCCACCTTCATTTGACACACTGTTATGGACATAATGATATAAACCTCATAACTGGTATTGTACCAAAATTTGTATAACGGCATATAAACACACTCAAAATAAAAAAATAAAAAAAATAATACTAGTAGCGAGGGATAGTAAACACGCTACCACTAGCTAGATTAGCAGTAGTGAGGGAGAGAACACATGCTGCGGCTATGTGTCTTAGCAGTAGCGCGTGTAGGCACGCGCTACTGCTAAGTAATAGCTATAGCGCCTTATTAGTAGCGCGGTCTCCCGCGCTACTAGTCGGCACAAAACCCGCGCTACTACTAGGGTTTTCCCTAGTAGTGTAGATGTCCTCTACTTTGTTGTTGCAAGTTTTACGTGGCTGCTACGGGCTTCTAGCAAGAACCATTCTTAACTACGCAAAAACCACAATGGTGATTTATCAAGTTTACTGTTTTCACCTTCTTCAAGGAGGGGCCATAGTCAAATTTGATTCAACTAAAGTAGGAGAAATAGACACCTGCCAGTCACCTTTATGCAAAACAAGTTGCATGTCAGTCGGTGGAATTGGTCTCATGTACATGGACATGTAAGGTTGGTTCGGGACGCTTCATCCCACATTGTCGCCGAATCAAAACATGACGTTGGTGAAGGAAATATGCCCTAGAGGCAATAATAAAGTTGTTATTTATATTTCCTTATATCATGATAAATGTTTATTATTCATGCTAGAATTGTATTAACCAGAAACTTAGTACATGTGTGAATACATAGACAAAACATAGTGTCCCTAGTATGCCTCTACTTGACTAGCTCGTAAAGATGGTTATGTTTCCTAACCATAGACATGTGTTGTCATTTGATAAGCGAGATCACATCATTAGGAGAATGATGTGATGGACATGACCCATCCGTTAGCTTAGCATTATGATCGTTACAGTTTCATTGCTACTGCTTTCTTCATGACGTATACATGTTCCTCAGACTATGAGATTATGCAACTCCCGAATACCAGAGGAACACCTTGTGTACTATCAAATGTCACAACATAACTGGGTGATTATAAAGATGCTCTACAGGTGTCTCCGAAGGTGCTTGTTGGGTTGGCATAGATCGAGATTACGATTTGTCACTCCGTGTATTGGAGAGGTATCTCTGGGCCCTCTTGGTAATGCACATCACTATAAGCCTTGCAAACAATGTGACTAATGAGTTAGTTGCGGGATGAAGCATTATGTAACGAGTAAAGAGACTTGCCGGTAACGAGATTGAACTAGGTATGATGATACCGACAATCAAATCTTGGGCAAGTAACATACCGATGACAAAGGGAACAACGTATGTTGTTATGCGGTTTGACCGATAAAGATCTTCGTAGAATATGTAGGAGCCAATATGAGCATCCAGGTTCCATTATTGATTATTGATCGGAGATGTGTCTCGGTCATGTCTACGTAGTTCTCGAACCCGTAGGGTCCGCACGCTTAACGTCCGATGGCGATTTGTATTATGAGTTATGTATTTTGATGACCGAAGTTTGTACGGAGTCCCGGATGAGATCACGGACGTGACGAGGAGTCTCGAAATGGCCAAGACATAAAGATTGATATATTGGAAGGCTATATTCGGACATCGGAATGGTTCCGGAGATGTTCAGGTATTTTCCGGAGTACCGGGAGGTTACCGAAACCCCCCGAGGAGTTGATGGGTCTTAATGGGCTTTAGGGGGACGGAGAGAAGGGCCTCAAGGGGTGTCCGCATGCCCCCCATGGAATGTTCTAAATTGGACTAGGAGGGGGCAGCGTCCCCCTCCTTCCTTCTCCCCTCTTCCCATTCCCTCCTTCTCCTAGTTGGAATTGGAGAGGGGGGCGAATCCTACTAGGACCAGGAGTCCAAGTAGGACTCCCCCCTGGCGCCCCCCTCTAGGGCCGACCTCCTCCTCCTTCTCCTTTATATACGGGGGCAGGGGGCACCCTAGAACACACCGAGTTTTGCCTTAGCCGTGTGCGGTGCCCCCTCCATAGTTATACACCTCGATCATATCGCCATAGTGCTTAGGTGAAGCCCTGCACCGATAACATCATCATCACCGTCGCCATGCCATCATGCTGACGGAACTCACCCTCGTCCTCAACTGGATCAAGATCACGAGGGACATCATCGAGCTGAACGTGTGCTGAACACGGAGGTGCCGTACGTTCGGTACTTGGATCGGTTTGATCGCAAAGACGTTCGACTACATCAACCGCGTTATTAAATGCTTCCGCTTTCGGTCTACGAGGGTACGTGGACACACTCTCTCGTCTCGTTGCTATGCATCTCCTAGATAGATCTTGTGTGATCGTAGGAAAATTTTGATATACTACATTCCCCAACAGTGGCATCCGAGCCAGGTCTATGCATAGATGTTTTATGCACGAGTAGAACACAAAGAGTTGTGGGCGATAATAGTCATACTGCTTACCACCAAAGTCTTACTTTGATTCGACGATATTGTTGGATGAAGCGGCTCGGACCGACATTACATGACCGCGTTCATGAGACTGGTTCTACCGACGTGCTTTTGCACATAGGTGGTTGGCAGGTGTCCGTTGCTCCAACTTTAGTTGAATCGAGTTTGAGTACGGCCGGTCCTTGTTGAAGGTTAAAACAGCACACTTGACGAAAAATCGTTGTGGTTTTGATGCGTAGGTATGAACGGTTCTTGATAGAAGCCCGTAGCAGCCATGTAAAACTTGCAATAACAAAGTAGAGGATGTCTAACTTGTTTTTGCAAGGCTTGTTGTGATGTGATATGGTCAAAACATGACATGATATAAATTGTTGTATGAGATGATCATGTTTTGTAACAGAATTATCGGCAACTGGCAGGAGCCATATGGTTGTCGCTTTATTGTATGAAATGCAATCGTCATGTAATCGCTTTACTTTATCACTAAGCGGTAGTGATAGTTGTAGTAGCAATAGTTACCGAGATGACAACGATGCTACAATGGAGATCAAGGTGTCAAGCCGGTGACGATGGAGATCATGACGATGCTTCGATGATGAAGATCATGAGCACAAGATGATGATGGCCATATCATGTCACATATTTTGATTGCATCTTATTTTGCTTAGTATGGTGGTAGCATGATAAGATGAACCCTTACTAAATTTCAAGGTATAAGTGTTCTCCCTGAGTATGGACCATTGCTACAGTTCATCATGCCGAGACACCACGTGATGATCGGGTGTGATAAGCTCTACGTTCACATAGAATGGGTGCAAGCCAGTTTTGCACACGCAAAATACTCGGGTTAAACTTGACGAGCCTAGCATATGCAGATATGGCCTCGGAACATTGAGACCGAAAGGTCGAACGTGAATCATGCAGTAGATATGATCAACATAGTGATGTTCACCATTGAAAACTACTCCATCTCACGTGATGTCCGAACATGGTTTAGTTGATTTGGATCACGTGATCATTTAGATGACTAGAGGGATGTCTATCTAAGTGGGAGTTCTTAAGTAATATGATTAATTGAACTTTAATTTATCATGAACTTAGTCGTGATAGTATTTGCAAATTATGTTGTAGACCAATAGCTCGCATTGTATCTTCCCTATGTTTTTTGATATGTTCCTAGAGAAAACTAAGTTGAAAGATGATAGTAGCAATGATGCAGACTGGGTCCATAATCTGAGGTTTATCCTCATTGCTGCACAGAAGAATTATGTCCTTGATGCACTGCTAGGTGACAGACCTATTGCAAGAGCAGATGCAGACGTTATGAATGTTTGGCTAGCTCAATATGATGATTACTTGATAGTTTAGTGCACCATACTTTACGGCTTAGAACCGGGACTTCAAAAACATTTTGAACGCCACGGAGCATATGAGATGTTCCAAGAGCTGAAATTGGTATTTCAGACTCATGCCCGTGTCAAGAGGTATGAGACCTCTGACAAGTACTTCACCTAGAAGATGGAGGAGAATTGCTCAGCTAGCGAGCATGTGCTCTGAAAGTCTGGGTACTACAATCGCTTGAATCAAGTAGGAGTCAATCTTCCAGATAAGATAGTGATTGACAAAGTTCTCTAGTCACCATCACCAAGTTACTGGAACTTCGTGATGAACTATAGTATGCAAGGGATGACGAAAACGATTCCCGAGCTCTTTGTGATACTGAAATCGACCAAGCTAGAAATCAAGAAAGAGCATCAAGTGTTGATGATTGACAAGACCACTAGTTTAAAGAAAAGGGCAAAGGGAAAGAAAGGAAACTTCAAGTATAACGACAAGCAAGTTGTCACTCCCATGAAGAAGCCCAAAGCTGGACCTAAGCCTGAAACTGAGTGCTTCTACTACAAAGGAAATGTTCACTAGAAGCGGAACAACCCCAAATATTTGGCGGATAAGAAGGATGGCAAAGTGAACAAAGGTATATTTGATATACATGTTATTGATGTGTACCTTACTAGTACTCGTAGTAACCCCTGGGTATTTGATACTTGTTCGGTTTCTAAGATTAGTAACTCGAAACAGGAGTTAGAAAATAAATAGGGACTAGTTGAGGATGAAGTGACAATGTGTGTTGGAAGTGGTTCCAAGATTGATATGATCATCATTGCACACTCCCTATACTTTCGGGGTTAGTGTTTAACCTAAATAAATGTTATTTGGTGTTTGTATTGAACATGAATATGATTAGATCATGTTTATTGCAATATAGTTATTTATTTCAGACAGAGAATAATTTTTATTCTGTTTACATGAATAAAACCTTCTATGGTCATACACACAATGTTGATGGTTTATTGAATCTCGATCAAGGTAATACACATATTATTAATATCGATGCCAAAAGATGCAAAGTTGATAATGATAGTGCAACTTATTTGTGGCATTGCCATTTGGGTCATATTGGTATAAAGCGCATGAAAGAACTCCATAAAGATGGACTTTTGGAATCACTTGATTACGAATCATTTGATACTTGCGAACCGTGCCTTATGGGAAAGATGACTAAAACTCTGTTCTCCGGAACAATGGAACGAGCTACTGACTTACTGGAAAGAATACATACTGATGTATGCGGTCCAATGAGTGTTGAGGCTCGTGATGGGTATCGTTATTTTCTTACCTTCACAGATGATTTGCGTAGATATGGGTATATCTAATTAATGAAGCATAAGTCTGAAACATTTGAGAAGTTCAAAGAATTTCAGAGTGAAGTAGAAAATCATCGTAATAAGAAAATAAAGTTTCTACGATCTAATCGTGGAGGCATATATTTGAGCTACAAGTTTGGTCTTGATTTGAAACAATGTGGAATAATTTCACAACTCACGCCACCTGTAATACCACAACGTAATGGTGTGTCCGAATGGCGTAACCGTACTTTGTTGGATATGGTGCGATCTATTATGCCTCTTACCAATTTACCACTATCATTTTTGGGTTATGCATTAGAGACAGCTGCATTCACTTTAAAAAGGGCACCATTAGATTCCATTGAGACGACAATGTATGAACTGTGGTTTGGCAACAAAACTAAGTTGTTGTTTCTTAAAGTTTGGGGATACGATGCTTATGTCAAAAGGCTTCAGCCTGGTAAGCTCGAAAGCAAATCAGAGAAATGCGTCTTCATAGGATACCCAAAATAAACTATTGGGTACACCTTCTACCACAGGTCCGAAGGCAAGATATCTGTTGCTAAGAATGGATCCTTTCTAGAGAAGGAGTTTCTCTCGAAAGAAGTGAGTGGGAGGAAAGTAGAACTTGATGAGGTAATTGTACCTTCTCCCGGATTGGAAAGTAGTTCATCATAGAAATCAATTCCAGTGATTCCTACACCAATTAGTGAAGAAGCTAACGATGATGATCATGAAACTTCATATCAAGTAACTACCAAACCTCATAGGTCAACCAGAGTACGGTCTGCACTAGAGTGGTACGATAATCCTATTCTGGAAGTCGTGTTACTAGACCATGATGAACCTACGAACTGTGAGGAAGCGATGATGAGCCCAGATTCCGCAATATGGCTTGAGGCCATGAAATCTGAGATGGGATCCATGTATGAGAACAAAGTGTGGACTTTGGTGGACTTGCCCGATGATCGGCAAGCCAGAGAAAATAAATGGATCTTCAAGAGGAAGACAAACGATGATAGTAGTGTTACTATCTACAAAGCTCGACTTGTCGCAAAAGGTTTTCGACAAAGTTCAAGGTGTTGACTACAATGAGATTTTCTCAACTGTAGTGATGCTTAAAGTCCGTCTGAATCATGTTAGCAATTGCCATATTTTATGAAATCTGGCAAATGGATGTCAAAAACTACATTCCTTAAATGGATATCTCTAAGGAGAGTTGTATATGATGCAACCAGAAGGTTTTATCAATCTGAAAGGTGCTAACAAAGTGTGCGAGCTCCAGCGATTCATCTGTGGAGTGGTGCAAGCATCTCGGAGTTGGAATATACGCTTGAAGAGTTGATCAAAGCATATAGTTTTATACAGACTTGCGATGAAGCCTGTATTTACAAGAAAGTGAGTGGGAGCACTACATCCTGAAAGTACAAGTGCTCCCTAGGTGGTTTTGGTAATTAATGTCAACATATCTCTTGTTGGACTAACACTTTTATCTAGTATGTTTCAGATAAGTTCAACAATGGAGTGGCATGGACTAAAGGATGTGGGAACTCCTTCAAGATGCTAAGGACAAAGGATTGGCTCAAGCTTCAAGCTCAAGACTCTTCATTTTACATTTTAGTGATCCAAGATCACATTGAGTCTATAGGAAAAGCCAATACTATCAAGGAGGGATGAGGTGTTGCTTAATGAGCCTCTTGCTTCAAGTGCTTAGTGATATGCTCCAAATACCCTCAACTACTTTCCCACTTCCACACATATGTCCTAAACCTAAAGTCAAACTCGGCCCCACTGATTCTTTCTATCCGGCGCCACCGAGTTTGGATGTCTTAGCCACTGCAACAAACCCTAGGCAAATCGGTCTTACCGATAGGGATCTCGGTCTCACCGAGATGGGATTGTAATCTCTCTGTGTATGTCCATTATCAAAATCTGTCTCACCGAGTTTGAGCAATCGGTACTACCGAGATTACAATGCAAACTTTCTGGTTGACTTATTATCAAAATCGGTCCCACCGAGTTTGATAATCGGTCCAACCGAGTTTGCCTGACCAACTTTCTGGTTAGCTAATTACCAAAATCGGTCTCACCGAGTTTGTGTAATCGGTCTCACTGAGATTACGTTATGCCCTAACCCTAATCGAATCGGTCCCACCGAGTTGCATTCCGGTCCCACTGAAAACCCTAACGGTCACATTATTTGCTAAATCGGTCTGACCGAGTTTAACGATTCGGTCCCACCGAGTTTGGTAGATTGTGTGTAACGGTTAGATTTTGTGTGGAGGCTATATATACCCCTCCACCTCCTCTTCATTCGAAGAGAGAGCCATCATACTAAACCTACACTTCCAGCATCCTATTTCTCAGAGAGAACTACCTACTCATGTGTTGAGGCCAAGATATTCCATTTCTACCATATGAATCTTGATCTCTAGCCTTCCCCAAGTTGCTTTCCACTCAAACCCTCTTTCCACCAGATCCAAATCTATGAGAGAGAGTTGAGTGTTGGGGAGACTATCATTTGAAGCACAGGAGCAAGGAGTTCATCATCAACGCACCATTTGTTACTTCTTGGAGAGTGGTGTCTCCTAGATTGGCTAGGTGTCACTTGGGAGCCTCCGACAAGATTGTGGAGTTGAACCAAGGAGTTTGTAAGGGCAAGGAGATCGCCTACTTTGTGAAGATCTACCGCTAGTGAGGCAACTCCTTCGTGGGCGACGACCATGGTGGGATAGACAAGGTTGCTTCTTCGTGGACCCTTCGTGGGTGGAGCCCTCCGTGGACTCGTGCAACCGTTACCCTTCGTGCGTTGAAGTCTCCATGAACGTGGATGTACGATAGCACCACCTATCGGAACCACGCCAAAAACATCCATGTCTCCAATTGCGTTTGAATCCTCCAATCCCTTCCCTTTACATTATTGCAAGTTGCATGCTTTACTTTCCGCTGCTCATATACTCTTTGCATGCTTGCTTGCTATATGGTGTGAATGTTAAACTTGTGCCTAAACTCCACTCAAACTTTAAGAGAATCTTAAAAACATCAACTTTGGTACTTAGTGTCTAATCACCCCCCCCCCCTCTATACACCTCTTCTCAAGGTCCTACAAGTGGTATCAGAGCATTGGTCTCCATTGCCTTGGTTTAATCACCATTGGAGGAAGATGGATGAGTCTACTTTGGGGAGTCTTAGACATAGAGTGCCTATTCTTGATGGAGAGTATTTTCATGAGTGAAAAAATGAGATGCTTGTAATATTCAATCACTATCATTTGAACAAGTACATTGCTCGTCCTTATGCACCTTGTGTTGATCCTATGCATCCTACACCTGATGAGTCTATTGACATGATTAGGAATGTTAGAACTGTTAATCTTATCACTAAAGGATTGCCTAGAAACTTGATTATAAAACTACCTACTCTTGAGTGTGCCTACACTATATGGAAATTTCTTGAGGAACGATTTCCAGATTATTCTTTGAAAAATCCTGATGAAATTCTCCATAAGTCTATTGCCTTGAGTAAAATGAATACTAGTGATCCTATGTTTGGTGATCGTCTATTTGAGCTTACAAACCTTATGCGTGCCAAAGGAAATGTTGGTATTATTAGTGACATTATTTCCGAAGCTACAAGAATTCATAGACAAGATTATTGTCAAACTCATTCTAATGAATCACCCTCTCTAGGATTTGATCCACCACATGATGATGTTGAACATGGATACTATGATGAGGATGATGATAGTGACTTCGATCTTGATGATGCAATGAGACATTTTGGTCTTATGGCAAATCTTCGGGGATATATGTCAGGAGGAAAGGAATGGGTTCTTGATAGTGGATGTACCGATCACATGACCGGAGATAAAGACATGTTTCGTGAGCTTGCTGATAATGATAGTCCTCGAAAGTATGTCACTTTCGGTGACAACTCAAAGGGTAAGGTGGTTGGCCTTGGTAAGGTGGCCATCTCACATGATAGCTCCATACAAAATGTCATGCTCGTTGAATCTCTTGGATACAACTTACTTTCAGTATCTAGACTTGCCGACTTTGGTTTCAATGTCTTATTTACTGAAATTGATTGCCAAGTGTTTCGTCGAGACAATCATAAAATGGTCTTTACCGGCATACGTAGAGGTGATCTATACATTGTTGATTTCACTAAAAAGGCTCAACCTAAAACTTGCTTCATTGCTAAATCCTCAAAAGGTTGGTTATGGCATAGACGACTAGGTCATGTTGGTATGCGAAACCTTGACAAGCTTATTAAAGGGAATCATATCCTTGGTGTTAATGATGTCATTTTTGATAAGGATAGACTTTGCAGTGCTTGTCAAGCAGGTAAACACGTTGGAGGAACGCATCCCGTGAAGAACATCATGACCACGAAGAGACCACCCGAGCTACTTCACATGGATCTCTTTGGTCCCAACTCTTACAAGAGTCTCGGTGGAAATTCTTTTGGTCTAGTTATAGTTGATGATTTTTCCAGATTTACGTGGGTGTTCTTTCTTGATGATAAATCGCAGGTTCATAAGATCTTCAAAAACTTCGCTAGGAAGGCCCAAAACCAATTTGAAGTGAAGATCAAGAAGGTTCACAGCGACAATGGAACGGAGTTCAAGAACGCAAATGTGGACACCTTTCTTGATGAAGAAGGTATTTCACACGAGTTCTCGGCCACATACACACCTCAAAAAAATGGAGTTGTTGAGAGGAAGAACCGGACGCTCATCGAAATGGCGAGAACGATGCTTGATGAGTACAAGACGCCGAAGCACTTTTGGGCGGAAGTGGTTGAGACAGCTTGTCATGCAACAAATCGCTTGTATCTTCACAAGCTACTTGGCAAGATGGCATACGAGCTACTCACCGGTAACAAACCCCAAGTTGGATACTTTCGAGTATTCGGCTCAAAGTCCTCCATTCTTGATAAGCATCGTCATTCTAAATTTGCTCCTAAGTCTCATGAAGGTTTCCTACTAGGTTATGGCTCAAACTCTCACACTTACCGTGTCTACAACAATTTCAACCGAAAGGTTGAAGAGACGGTAGATGTGAAGTTTGATGAATCTAAAGGCTCGCAAGTAGAGCAATTGCCAATTGATGTAGGAGACAAAGATCCTTCGGAAGCAATCCAAGACTTGTCTATTGGCAAGGTCCGTCCAATGGAGGTGAAGGAGAGTACCTCGTCTGTCCAAGTGGAAGCTTCTACCTCACGACAAGGTGAACCAAGAGTTGATACGGAAGCATCCACAAGTGGGACACACCAAGATGAAGGAAACGAGGAAGTGCATCAAGATGAACGTCAACAACCTCCTTCTCCACCACGACAAGAGAACGACAACGCCAACAATGAAGAAGGCCAAGAAGAAGAACAAGATGAAGAAGATGTTCAACGAAGATCCAAGCAAAAGCTTTCAGGAGTTCGAGCAAGAATTGATAAAGACCATCCCGTTGAACAAATCTACAATCATATTCAAACCGGGAGAATCACTCGCTCTAAAACTCGTTTAGCTAACTTTTGTGAAAACTATTCTTTCATCTCTAGCATTGAACCTATGAAGGTCGAAGAAGCATTGGAAGATCTGGATTGGATAAATGCTATTCATGAAGAGCTACACAATTTTGAGAGGAACCAAGTTTGGACATTGGTTGAGAAGCCCGACAACAACCACAACATCATCGGTACCAAATGGGTGTTTCGCAACAAGCAAGATGAATATGGACAAGTAGTTTGCAACAAAGCACGTCTCGTCGCCCAAGGCTACACACAAGTCGAAGGTATGGACTATGGTGAGACTTATGCTCCCGTTGCTAGACTTGAGTCCATTCGCATCTTACTTGCCTATGCTAATCACCATGATATCACCTTGTACCAAATGGACATTAAAAGTGCTTTTCTAAATGGTGAAATAGAGGAGGAAGTTTATGTTAAACAACCTCCCGGCTTTGTCAATCCTAAGAAACCCAATCATGTTTACAAACTTCACAAAGCTCTTTATGGTCTTAAACAAGCTCCTAGAGCATGGTATAAATGCTTGACCAAGTTCCTTATTGAAAAAGGCTTTGAAATTGGGGAAATTGATTCTACTCTTTTTACTAAAAGGGTTAATGGTGAACTATTTGTGTGCCAAATCTATGTTGATGATATTATATTTGGTTCAACTAACCCTCATTTTAGTGAAAAGTTTGGGAAGCTAATGTCGGAGAAGTTTGAGATGTCTATGATGAGTGAACTCAAATTCTTTCTTGGGTTGCAAATCAAGCAAACTAAGGAAGGTACTTTTGTCTCTCAAACGAAGTACACTAAGGACTTATTCAAGAAGTTCAATATGCAAGAATGCAAAGGTATGTCTACACCCATGCCTACTAGTGGACATCTTGATTTGACCAAAGATGGTGAACCGGTTGATCAAAAGGTTTATCGTTCTATGATTGGTTCATTGTTATATCTATGTGCTTCACGTCCTGATATTATGCTAAGTGTGTGCATGTGTGCACGATATCAAGCTGCTCCTAAAGAATGTCATCTTAAGGCCGTGAAAAGGATAGTGAGATACTTAATCCATACACCAAATTTTGGCATTTGGTATCCTAAGAGGGCCTCTTTCGATCTTGTTGGCTACTCCGACTCGGACTATGCCGGAGACAAGGTTGATAGAAAGTCCACTTCGGGTACTTGTCAATTTCTTGGTAGATCTCTTGTGTCTTGGTCTTCCAAGAAACAAAACTCTGTATCCTTATCCATCGCCGAAGCTGAATATATTGCCGCTGGTTCATGTTGTGCTCAACTACTTTGGATGACCCAAACTCTTAAAGATTATGGGATATATGTGAGACATGTTCCATTGCTTTGTGATAATGAAAGTGCTATCAAAATTGGTCATAATCCTGTGCAACATTCTCGAAGTAAGCATATTGAAGTTTGTCATCATTTCATTCGAGATCATGTTGCTAAGGGTGACATTGATCTTAAGCATGTTCGCACCGAAAAGTAATTAGCGGATATATTCACTAAACCTCTTGATGAGAAAGTGTTTTGCAGGTTAAGAGGAGAATTGAACATCATTGATGCTTCAAACTTGGAGTAGAAACTCCATTGGATACATGCAAGACATGAGCTTATGACTAATCCTTGATATTTCTCTTATGATGAAAATCTTATGACTTGGATATATTTGTATCTTGCATGTTATCTAACCCATGTAGGTACTTGGTTGAATCAAACTCCATGAGATTGTAACCTACTCACATCTTGAGCAATCTCTACATCACCAAGTCTCTATACAAAGGTGGTTGAAGACAAGGAAGCACGAAACCATTCAAACATATCCTTTGACAAATTCTATGTTGAGTTTCATGATTGTCATTTTTGGATATACAAGTGCTCTTCCTTGCAAGAACTAACCCATGTAGGTAGATGGACTCAAATTCCAAGTGGTGCTCCAAATTCTTGATGAGCTACATCAACCTCGAGCACCTCACACAAGTTCAACTACATGGACATCACCACCAACCAAGGTATGTTATTCCATCTTAGAGAAGCTTTACTCCGAGACATGAGCTAAAGCAACTCGACAAGATGAATACATCAAGATGCTTAAACAAAAATGGCAACCCCATTTTGAGCTTAAACGATGAGTATGACCTATGATCAAGTGATCTCACTTGACTCCTAAGTCAATATACTCTAACATAGGTGACTTTGTCGCCGACCATTTCTAGATGAAGTTCCCTTGTGTTTTCTTCTGTGTTTTTGCATTTGTCTCATGCATATTTGTTTCCCCTTTCAAAAAAAAACTTCATCCAGATTTCTTTCTGTTTTCTCTGCATTTTCTGCATCTAATTCCTTGCATATCATTCAGTAAATTCCTTGCAAATCTTTGTGAGATCTTTCTAGTCTAGTGAGCTGAGGTGACAAGTGTTTTCTCTGTGATGAACTCGGTTACACCGATTTGTTACTTTCGGTCCAACCGAATCTTTTCGGTACGACCGAAGCATACAACTCGGTGCCACCGATTTCATAACAGGAAAAACTCTTTGCCACATATTCTGTGTATCTTCTGATCTAGCTCCACTCAATGAATCTTGTCCTCTAACAAGCATCACATTTTTACCATTGCTTTATATTGTGACTCAAGGATCAAACCCATCCACGACACATTCCAGAGGGAGAGAGAGAGAGATTACATCTTTATCAAGCCCTTCTTGGAAATTGATGTCAAAGGGGGAGAGAGAGATCACATCAAAGCTTATCATTTAGAGAGAGATCACATCTCATAGGGGGGGAGAGATCCTTCAGGGAGAGAGAGAGAGATCTCCAGGGGGAGAGGATACTTAAGTAGAAAGTATTTCTCAAGGATCCCAGATGCTTGGTGTTCAAGAGGAGAGATGCCACATGTCTTCTTGAGGGGAAAGACATGTTCATATGTGCTTATTTGCATTAGCTTGCATTAGTTCTGATCATCATTCATATCTTTCAGCTCTGATTTTCTGTTCCCTATCTTCTCACAATATCCCATGTTAGATTCAGGGGGAGCAAGACATCTAAGGGAAAGAGATGATTTAAATTCATTGCATATCTTTACTCTTGGGGACATGTCTAATCCAATGTGGTACTCAGTACTCACTCTCTACATGTCATCCCAGACTTGGTATTCTTATGGTTTCTTATGTTTGCTTTGTCTAGTAGATGTACATGTGTTATCTAACCTTGTTTGTGCAGGTTCATTCCATCCTAAGCAAACTCAAGACCACAAGGTAAGTATATGCATCACAATCATGTGTATGAGGAATTCTTGCTGATGTACATACTGTTTTCAAGAAGGACTCATGGGCATGAAGGTATTTCCTTTAATACTTTTTGCTCTAATGCATATGGCCAAGATACATGTAACACATTGCCTGCTCTATCATGGTTATTCTATCACATGCTTCTATATTTCATATTCACATGATTGCATACATGTAGAGGGATCATATGCTTGTTACATGTCTTTCCAAAGCTTTACTTGCTATTTCTTAAATCTTTATCTAAAGCTTTGATGTATGTTGTCATCAATTACCAAAAAGGGGGAGATTGAAAGCACAAGTGCTCCCTAGGTGGTTTTGGTAATTAATGTCAACATATCTCTTGTTGGACTAACACTTTTATCTAGTATGTTTCAGATAAGTTCAACAATGGAGTGGCATGGACTAAAGGATGTGGGAACTCCTTCAAGATGCTAAGGACAAAGGATTGGCTCAAGCTTCAAGCTCAAGACTCTTCATTGTACATTTTAGTGATCCAAGATCACATTGAGTCTATAGGAAAAGCCAATACTATCAAGGAGGGATGAGGTGTTGCTTAATGAGCCTCTTGCTTCAAGTGCTTAGTGATATGCTCCAAATACCCTCAACTACTTTCCCACTTCCACACATATGTCCTAAACCTAAAGTCAAACTCGGCCCCACTGATTCTTTCTATCCGGCGCCACCGAGTTTGGATGTCTTAGCCACTGCCACAAACCCTAGGCAAATCGGTCTTACCGATAGGGATCTCGGTCTCACCGAGATGGGATTGTAATCTCTCTGTGTATGTCCATTATCAAAATCGGTCTCACCGAGTTTGAGCAATTGGTACTACCGAGATTACAATGCAAACTTTCTGGTTGACTTATTATCAAAATCGGTCCCACCGAGTTTGATAATCGGTCCAACCGAGCTTGCCTGACCAACTCTCTGGTTAGCTAATTACCAATATCGGTCTCACCGAGTTTGTGTAATCGGTCTCGCCAAGATTACGTTATGCCCTAACCCTAATTGAATCGGTCCCACCGAGTTGCATTCCGGTCCCACCGAAAACCCTAATGGTCACATTATTTGCTAAATCGGTCTGACCGAGTTTAACGATTCGGTCCCACCGAGTTTGGTAGACTGTGTGTAACGGTTAGATTTTGTGTGGAGGCTATATATATCCCTCCACCTCCTCTTCATTCGAAGAGAGAGCCATCAGACTAAACCTACACTTCTAGCATCCTATTTCTGAGAGAGAACTACCTACTCATGTGTTGAGGCCAAGATATTCCATTTCTACCATATGAATCTTGATCTCTAGCCTTCCCCAAGTTGCTTTCCACTCAAACCCTCTTTCCACCAGATCCAAATCTATGATAGAGAGTTGAGTGTTGGGGAGACTATCATTTGAAGCACAAGAGCAAGGAGTTCATCATCAACGCACCATTTGTTACTTCTTGGAGAGTGGTGTCTCCTAGATTGGCTAGGTGTCACTTGGGAGCCTCCGACAAGATTGTGGAGTTGAACCAAGGAGTTTGTAAGGGCAAGGAGATCGCCTACTTCGTGAAGATCTACCGCTAGTGAGGCAACTCCTTCGTGGGCGACGGCCATGGTGGGATAGACAAGGTTGCTTCTTCATGGACCCTTCGTGGGTGGAGCCCTCCGTGGACTCGCGCAACCGTTACCCTTCGTGGGGTGAAGTCTCCATCAACGTGGATGTACGATAGCACCACCTATTGGAACCACGCCAAAAACATCCGTGTCTCCAATTGCATTTGAATCTTCCAATCCCTTCCCTTTACATTCTTGCAAGTTGCATGCTTTACTTTCCGCTGCTCATATACTCTTTGCATGCTTGCTTGCTATATGTTGTGAATGTTAAACTTGTGCCTAAACTCCACTCAAACTTTAAGAGAATCTTAAAAACATCAACTTTGGTACATAGTGTCTAATCACCCCCCTCTATACACCTCTTCTCAAGGTCCTACAAGTGGTATCAGAGCATTGGTCTCCATTGCCTTGGTTTAATCACCATTGGAGGAAGATGGATGAGTCTACTTTGGGGAGTCTTAGACATAGAGTGCCTATTCTTGATGGAGAGTATTTTCATGAGTGAAAAAATGAGATGCTTGTAATATTCAATCACTATCATTTGAACAAGTACATTGCTCGTCCTTATGCACCTTGTGTTGATCCTATGCATCCTACACCTGATGAGTCTATTGACATGATTAGGAATGTTAGAACTGTTAATCTTATCACTAAAGGATTGCCTAGAAACTTGATTATAAAACTACCTACTCTTGAGTGTGCCTACACTATATGGAAATTTCTTGAGGAACGATTTCCAGATTATTCTTTGAAAAAGCTTGATGAAATTCTCCATAAGTCTATTGCCTTGAGTAAAATGAATACTAGTGACCCTATGTTTGGTGATCGTCTATTTGAGCTTACAAACCTTATGCGTGCCAAAGGAAATGTTGGTATTATTAGTGACAATATTTCCGAAGCTACAAGAATTCATAGACAAGATTATTGTCAAACTCATTCTAATGAATCACCCTCTCTAGGATTTGATCCACCACATGATGATGTTGAACATGGATACTATGATGAGGATGATGATAGTGACTTCGATCTTGATGATGCAATGAGACATTTTGGTCTTATAGCAAATCTTCGGGGATATATGTCAGGAGGAAACGAATGGGTTCTTGATAGTGGATGTACCGTTCACATGACCAGAGATAAAGACATGTTTCGTGAGCTTGCTGATAATGATAGTCCTCGAAAGTATGTCACTTTCGGTGACAACTCAAAGGGTAAGGTGGTTGGCCTTGGTAAGGTGGCCATCTCACATGATAGCTCCATACAAAATGTCATGCTCGTTGAATCTCTTGGATACAACTTACTTTCAGTATCTAGACTTGCTGACTTTGGTTTCAATGTCTTATTTACTGAAATTGATTGCCAAGTGTTTCGTCGAGACAATCATAAAATGGTCTTTACCGGCATACGTAGAGGTGATCTATACATTGTTGATTTCACTAAAAAGGCTCAACCTAAAACTTGCTTCATTGCTAAATCCTCAAAAGGTTGGTTATGGAATAGACGACTAGGTCATGTTGGTATGCGAAACCTTGACAAGCTTATTAAAGGGAATCATATCATTGGTGTTAATGATGTCATTTTTGATAAGGATAGACTTTGCAGTGCTTGTCAAGCTGGTAAACACGTTGGAGGAAGGCATCCCGTGAAGAACATCATGACCACGAAGAGACCACTCGAGCTACTTCACATGGATCTCTTTAGTCCCAACTCTTACAAGAGTCTCGGTGGAAATTCTTGTGGTCTAGTTATAGTTGATGATTTTTCCATATTTACGTGGGTGTTCTTTCTTGATGATAAATCGCATGTTCATAAGATCTTCAAAAACTTCGCTAGGAAGGCCCAAAACCAATTTGAAGTGAAGATCAAGAAGGTTCGCAGCGACAACGGAACGGAGTTCAAGAACGCAAATGTGGACACCTTTCTTGACGAAGAAGGGATTTCACACGAGTTCTCGGCTACGTACACACCTCAACAAAATGGAGTTGTTGAGAGGAAGAACTGGACGCTCATCGAAATGGCGAGAACGATGCTTGATGAGTACAAGACGCCGAAGCACTTTTGGGCGGAAGTGGTTGAGACAGCTTGTCATGCAACAAATCGCTTGTATCTTCACAAGCTACTCGACAAGACGGCATACGAGCTACTCAACGGTAACAAACCCCAAGTTGGATACTTTCGAGTATTCGGCTCAAAGTGCTACATTCTTGATAAGCATCGTCGTTCTAAATTTTCTCCTAAGTCTCATGAAGGTTTCCTACTAGGTTATGGCTCAAACTCTCACACTTACCATGTCTACAACAATTTCACCCGAAAGGTTGAAGAGACGGTAGATGTGAAGTTTGATGAATCTAACGGCTCGCAAGTAGAGCAATTGCCAATTGATGTAGGAGACAAAGATCCTTCGGAAGCAATCCAAGACTTGTCTATTGGCAAGGTCCATCCAACGGAGGTGAAGGAGAGTACCTCGTCTGTCCAAGTGGAAGCTTCTACTTCACGACAAGGTGAACCAAGAGTTGATACGGAAGCATCCACAAGTGGGACACACCAAGATGAAGGAAACGAGGAAGTGCATCAAGATGAACGTCAACAACGTCCTTCTCCACCACGACAAGAGAACGACAACGCCAACAATGAAGAAGGCCAAGAAGAATAACAAGATGAAGAAGATGGTCAACGAAGATCCAAGCAAAAGCTTTTAGGAGTTCGAGCAAGAATTGCTAAAGACCATCCCGTTGAACAAATCTACAATGATATTCAAACTGGGAGAATCACTCGCTCTAAAACTTGTTTAGCTAACTTTTGTGAAAACTATTCTTTCATCTCTAGCATTGAACCTATGAAGGTCGAAGAAGCATTGGAAGATCCGGATTGGATAAAGGCTATGCATGAAGAGCTACACAATTTTGAGAGGAACCAAGTTTGGACATTGGTTGAGAAGCCCGACAACAACCACAACATCATCGGTACCAAATGGGTGTTTCGCAACAAGCAAGATGAAGATGGACAAGTAGTTTGCAACAAAGCACGTCTCGTCGCCCAAGGCTACAACAAGTCGAAGGTATGGACTATGGTGAGACTTATGCTCCCGTTGCTAGACTTGAGTCCATTCGCATCTTACTTGCCTATGCTAATCACCATGATATCACCTTGTACCAAATGGACATTAAAAGTGCTTTTCTAAATGGTGAAATAGAGGAGGAAGTTTATGTTAAACAACCTCCCGGCTTTGTCAATCCTAAGAAACCCAATCATGTATACAAACTTCACAAAGCTCTTTATGGTCTTAAACAAGCTCCTAGAGCATGGTATAAATGCTTGACCAAGTTCCTTATTGAAAAAGGCTTTGAAATTGGGAAAATTGATTCTACTCTTTTTACTAAAAGGGTTAATGGTGAACTATTTGTGTGCCAAATCTATGTTGATGATATTATATTTGGTTTAACTAACCCTCATTTTAGTGAAAAGTTTGGGAAGCTAATGTCGGAGAAGTTTGAGATGTCTATGATGAGTGAACTCAAATTCTTTCTTGGGTTGCAAATGAAGAAAATTAAGGAAGGTACTTTTGTCTCTCAAATGAAGTACACTAAGGACTTATTCAAGAAGTTCAATATGCAAGAATGCAAAGGTATGTCCACACCCATGCCTACTAGTGGACATCTTGATTTGACCAAAGATGGTGAACCGGTTGATCAAAAGGTTTATCATTCTATGATTGGTTCATTGTTATATCTATGTGCTTCACATCCCGATATTATGCTAAGTGTGTGCATGTGTGCACGATATCAAGCTGCTCCTAAAGAATTGCATCTTAAGGCCGTGAAAAGGATAGTGAGATACTTAATCCATACACCAAATTTTGGCATTTGGTATCCTAAGAGGGCCTCTTTCGATCTTGTTGGCTACTCCGACTTGGACTATGCCGGAGACAAGGTTGATAGAAAGTCCACTTCGGGTACTTGTCAATTTCTTGGTAGATCTCTTGTGTCTTGGTCTTCCAAGAAACAAAACTCGGTATCCTTATCCACCGCCGAAGCTGAATATATTGCTGCCGGTTCATGTTGTGCTCAATTACTTTGGATGACCCAAACTCTTAAAGATTATGAGATATATGTGAGACATGTTCCATTGCTTTGTGATAATGAAAGTGCTGTCAAAATTGGTCATAATCCTGTGCAACATTCTTGAAGTAAGCATATTGAAGTTTGTCATCATTTCATTCGAGATCATGTTGCTAAGGGTGACATTGATCTTAAGCATGTTCGCACCGAAAAGCAATTAGCGGATATATTCACTAAACCTCTTGATGAGAAAGTGTTTTGCAGGTTAAGAGGAGAATTGAACATCATTGATGCTTCAAACTTGGAGTAGAAACTCCATTGGATACATGCAAGACATGAGCTTATGACTAATCCTTGATATTTCTCTTATGATAATCTTATGTCTTAGATATATTTGTATCTTGCATGTTATCTAACCCATGTAGGTACTTGGTTGAATCAAACTCCATGAGATTGTAACCTACTCACATCTTGAGAAATCTCTACATCACCAAGTCTCTATACAAAGGTGGTTGAAGACAAGGAAGCACGAAACCATTCAAACATATCCTTTGACAAATTCTATGTTGAGTTTCATGATTGTCATTTTTGGATATACAAGTGCTCTTCCTTGCAAGAACTAACCCATGTAGGTAGATGGACTCAAATTCCAAGTGGTGCTCCAAATTCTTGATGAGCTACATCAACCTCGAGCACCTCACACAAGTTCAACTACATGGACATCACCACCAACCAAGGTATGTTATTCCATCTTAGAGAAGCTTTACTCCGAGACATGAGCTAAAGCAAATCGACAAGATGAATACATCAAGATGCTTAAACAAAAATGGCAACCCCATTTTGAGCTTAAACGATGAGTATGACCTATGATCAAGTGATCTCACTTGACTCCTAAGTCAATATACTCTAACATAGGTGACTTTGTCGCCGACCATTTCTAGATGAAGTTCCCTTGTGTTTTCTTCTATGTTTTTGCATTTGTCTCATGCATATTTGTTTCCCCTTTCAAAAAAACTTCATCCAGATTTTTTTCTGTTTTCTCTGCATTTTCTGCATCTAATTCCTTGCATATCATTCAGTAAATTCCTTGCAAATCTTTGTGAGATCTTTCTAGTCTAGTGAGCTGAGGTGACAAGTGTTTTCTCTGCGATGAACTCGGTTACACCGATTTGTTATTTTCGGTCTAACCGAACCTTTTCGGTACGACCGAAGCATACAACTCGGTGCCACCGATTTCATAACAGGAAAAACTCTTTGCCACATATTCTGTGTATCTTCTGATCCAGCTCCACTCAATGAATCTTGTCCTCTAACAAGCATCACATTTTTACCATTGCTTTATATTGTGACTCAAGGATCAAACCCATCCACGACACATTCCAGAGGGAGAGAGAGAGAGATTACATCTTTATCAAGCCCTTCTTGGAAATTGATGTCAAAGGGGGAGAGAGAGATCACATCAAAGCTTATCATTTAGAGAGAGATCACATCTCATAGGGGGAGAGAGATCCTTCAGGGAGAGAGAGAGAGATCTCCAGGGGTAGAGGATACTTAAGTAGAAAGTATTTCTCAAGGATCCCAGATGCTTGGTGTTCAAGAGGAGAGATGCCACATGTCTTCTTGAGGGGAAAGACATGTTCATATGTGCTTATTTGCATTAGCTTGCATTTGTTCTGATCATCATTCATATCTTTCAGCTCTGATTTTCTATTCCCTATCTTCTCCCAATATCCCATGTTAGATTCAGGGGGAGCAAGACATCTAAGAGAAAGAGATCATTTAAATTCATTGCATATCTTTACTCTTGGGGACATGTCTAATCCAATGTGGTACTCAGTACTCACTCTCTACATGTCATCCCAGACTTGGTATTCTTGTGGTTTCTTATGTTTGCTTTGTCTAGTAGATGTACATGTGTTATCTAACCTTGTTTGTGCAGGTTCATTCCATCCTAAGCAAACTCAAGACCACAAGGTAAGTATATGCATCACAATCATGTGTATGAGGAATTCTTGCTGATGTACATACTGTTTGCAAGAAGGACTCATGGGCATGAAGGTATTTCCTTTAATACTTTTTGCTCTGATGCATATGGCCAAGATACATGTAACACATTGCCTGCTCTATCATGGTTATGCTATCACATGCTTCTATATTTCATATTCACATGATTGCATACATGTAGAGGGAGCCTATGCTTGTTACATGTCTTTCCAAAGCTTTACTTGCTATTTCTTAAATCTTTATCTAAAGCTTTGATGTATGTTGTCATCAATTACCAAAAAGGGGGAGATTGAAAGCACAAGTGCTCCCTAGGTGGTTTTGGTAATTAATGTCAACATATCTCTTGTTGGACTAACACTTTTATCTAGTATGTTTCAGATAAGTTCAACAATGGAGTGGCATGGACTAAAGGATGTGGGAACTCCTTCAAGATGCTAAGGACAAAGGATTGGCTCAAGCTTCAAGCTCAAGACTCTTCATTTTACATTTTAGTGATCCAAGATCACATTGAGTCTATAGGAAAAGCCAATACTATCAAGGAGGGATGAGATGTTGCTTAATGAGCCTCTTGCTTCAAGTGCTTAGTGATATGCTCCAAATACCCTCAACTACTTTCCCACTTCCACACATATGTCCTAAACCTAAAGTCAAACTCGGCCCCACTGATTCTTTCTATCTGGCGCCACCGAGTTTGGATGTCTTAGCCACTGCCACAAACCCTAGGCAAATCGGTCTTACCGATAGGGATCTCGGTCTCACCGAGATGGGATTGTAATCTCTCTGTGTATGTCCATTATCAAAATCTGTCTCACCGAGTTTGAGCAATCGGTACTACCGAGATTACAATGCAAACTTTCTGGTTGACTTATTATCAAAATCGGTCCCACCGAGTTTGATAATCGGTCCAACCGAGTTTGCCTGACCAACTCTCTGGTTAGCTAATTACCAAAATCGGTCTCACCGAGTTTGTGTAATCGGTCTCACCGAGATTACGTTATGCCCTAACCCTAATCGAATCGGTCCCACCGAGTTGCATTCCGGTCCCACCGAAAACCCTAACGGTCACATTATTTGCTAAATCGGTCTGACTGAGTTTAATGATTCGGTCCCACCGAGTTTGGTAGATTGTGTGTAACGGTTAGATTTTGTGTGGAGGCTATATATACCCCTCCACCTCCTCTTCATTCGAAGAGAGAGCCATCAGACTAAACCTACACTTCCAGCATCCTATTTCTGAGAGAGAACTACCTACTCATGTGTTGAGGCCAAGATATTCCATTTCTACCATATGAATCTTGATCTCTAGCCTTCCCCAAGTTGCTTTCCACTCAAACCCTCTTTCCACCAGATCCAAATCCTATGAGAGAGAGTTGAGTGTTGGGGAGACTATCATTTGAAACACAAGAGCAAGGAGTTCATCATCAACGCACCATTTGTTACTTCTTGGAGAGTGGTGTCTCCTAGATTGGCTAGGTGTCACTTGGGAGCCTCCGACAAGATTATGGAGTTGAACCAAGGAGTTTGTAAGGGCAATGAGATCGCCTACTTCGTGAAGATCTATCGCTAGTGAGGCAAGTCCTTCGTGGGTGTCGTGGAATTAACACGTCAGATGTCCTTAGTGTCAGGACTTAGTTGCGAGCCAACGCATCTATGTGGTAGCTTGAGAGGGGTTGATCGGGACGAGAGACGCAACACGCAAGACAAGGATTTAGACAGCTTCGGGCCCCGGGAAACATCATCCGGTAACAACCCTACATGCTGTTTGTGGCTAGGTCTCATTATGCCCTAGACATTGTTTCTTGTTTCTTCTCCCTCTTTGGGGAGCCCTGCCCCTCCTTATATAAGTTAGAGGGGCGGGTTACATGTGGAGTCCTAGTAGGACTAGCCTATCTTGTACTACAAGCCGGATACAAGTCCGGGTCTTGATTCCTTGTAAGGGAGATACTCCTTACGCCTTTCCTCTTCAGCTGGCCTATCATAACATAAGTCAGCCTTCTGGGCCTTGAGCCTCCTGGGCTCCCGGGTCTTGTCGCTCCTCTGATCCGCTTGCCAGGTCACCCATAAGTCGCCAGGATCGGGCGGGTCACTTAGTGTGTCGTCCAGTCAGGCCGGGTTATACCTTGCGGACGGGTTACTCCGCGGGGTATATCCCCGACATTAGCCCCCAAGTTTAGCTTGGATTTATCCATGGTAAACTTATGCTGCAAAATAAACACAAGAACAAATTTGACAGGTTGTGCTCCGGTTTAAGAATTCTTACAAACCGGCACCTGAACATCCTTAAGTCCTTGTCATTTCCTTCTTCTAGAAAATTCGGGTCAATAGACCAGCTTCACAATCAATTTGCTTGTAGAAGAAATATTGTAAACAAGTACCCCACTTGAACTGGCTTCCAAAGCGCCGGCTTAAAACATATTGGTCTTGAAATACTCATCTGACTTTCAGCCAGCTTGAAGAGGTAAAACTTATCGGTTTATCATAACCAAAATTGCCGGCTTGTAAATATTGATAGCACCGGGTCATAACTGTAGCCGACGCCGGGTCATAATTATTGATGACACCGGATCATGATTGTTGCAAACACCGGGTCAAGCTGATCTCTCAAAACTGAGAATTTGAAGATATTTCTCCCTTGTATCCATATTACCTGTAGCCCCCAAGTGTCGGGTTGTCATGCTTGTAGCAACATGGGACTTGTAATTGCCTTATGCTCATAAAACTTCAACCAGTGTAGCCCTCAAGGGCCGGGTCATTAAGATAATATTGAGCTGGTACTTTATATTTAATTCTTTGAAAAGAACATCATATAATGTAACCCCCATCATGGGGCGTGAATCCACGTCCACAAGGTTGAGAGCTTTGTGCTTTACCAACTTAGCAGTGGATCTCTTCAATAATAGATGAAAAAATTTGTGTACCTTGAATTGTTGACAGGAGCAATTGGTAGCCCCCAAGGGCTGGCTCATTTAAAATGTGATGAGTCGGGTCTTCAATAAGTTGAGCAAAAAAAATTAACTTTGCATTAGCCCCCAAGTGTCATGGTGCATGCTTGCAGCGACATGAGACTTGCATATTTGATATAACCTCAATTTGAATAATGTAGCCCCCAAGTGCCGGGTCGTAAGCCTGCGGCGACTCGGGACTATTCCTTCCATTGTAGAATAAATCATATCCATTAATAAAATAATAGCCATTACGCTGAAGCGACTTTGAAGACCTCCATCATAATAGAAATCCAGCCATGTTGGCTATTCAAGATTTGAATAATATAATCCGGTATGAAAACCTCAATCATTCAATATCATCATGAAAATCCAGCCAGTTTTGGCTATTTAAAGATTTGAATACCTCATCGGTTGACAAGTAAATCCGGAGTTGAAATACTCGGCGGCTCTTGGCCGATAGCGATTTAATACGCCTCCACTGTAAGCATTTATATAACCCGGTGGCTTATAGCCTTTGAGAAAATCAATAATTGATACCCCTTTTGAGACACCAATTTCGGTGATGAGCTTGGACTGAAGCATTTATATAAGTCATAGTTCTGCAAATCCTGCAGAGAGTTTAGACAACATACGCCCTGGCGACTTAACGTCAAAAGCCAGGGCGGGTAACCACCCAAATGTAGTCTTACTATGCACACAAGTAGATCACAAGATCCCTATGATCCTTTGAATGATACCGTCGGTTTATGTGACCCGGGCAGTGAAGTTGATAACTCAACTCTGTAAAAGCTGGCACATAAGATATTTGTGACAACTCAAATACTTGTGATTGTATAAAAATAGATAAAAATTTTGAGGCTTCGGATTCGAATATGACCAGTAAACCGTTCCAAAGGGGTTAAGCTAAGATTCGGATACGATCATATAGCCCCCAGTGGCGTTTGGCATTGCCAATTAAAGTGGGTATCGACAGCAATGTTCTCTTTAGTTCGAATACGACCGATGTTTGAATAGGAAAAAAAACCCAAATGACCACTGTGATATTGAATTTGTACTACCGGGTTATATGACCTGTGTAATAAGGGTGATAACCCAATCCTTAGAAGCCAATGCTTCCATGTAAATGATGGTGGTCATAAGCTGGCGACTTATAGTCAAAAATCAAGCCGGGTTAATCATAAAACACTTATACTCATTTGAGATATAATCCCCAAAAGGTCTCAAGTTAAGTAATTGTGGCTGCAATAAACTTTAAGAGAGATAGAATAAAAATTTTTGAGGCTTCTGATTCAGATACGATCAGTAAACCGTTCCAAAGAGGTTAAGCTAAGATTCGAATACGATCATATAGCCCTCAGTGGCTTTGGCGATGCCGATCAAGTGGGTATCGACAACTATGTTCTCTTTGGTTCGAATACGACCTATGTTTGAATAGGAAGCCCCCAAGTGACCATAAAATTTGTTTAATGACGCTGATTCGTATATGATCCACGTCAGACCCAAAGGGGTTAAGCTATGATTCAAATATGATCAAGAAGCCCCCAAATGGGTTTGGCAGTATGCCGATCAAGCGAGTTTCGACAACTATGTTCTCTTTGGTTCGGATACGACCTATGTTTGAACAGGAAGCCCCCAAGTGATCATAATAAGATAAGCCGTAAGGCAGGATCCCCAAGTTTGAACCGCGCAACATGGCAGCAAGTTCTATTGGCAACCTTTAACCTTTCTAGAAACTCGAACTTGCGAGAGATTAATGTTTTGTGAACCGGAACTTTAAACCGGATATTGAGACCTCAAAACCCTTGTAAGGGACAAATTTACCTTGATCCGGATGTTGAAACGGTTTTGAGGGCTTCAAAGCTTTGTAAGAGATAAATTTACCTTGAGCCGGATTTTAACCGGAGTCCTTCTTTTTAAGCCGGAAATTTTCTGACGGCCTTGACCCGGAGTTCTTGAATCCATTGAAACCGGCTAACTTTTCTGAACCATACCATTGTAGCCCCCGAGTCTCAAGATGACTCGAAGAGTTGGCTTGAGATTCTCCATATTTGTCCATAGCCAAAGGTGTACATCATTGGCGTTGATAACGCGATGTGAATTCACAGAAAGTTGAGGTAACCATTGAGCCATCCACTGCAGACGGCGGCTGATAATATATGATAATTTGCCTCCAATTTGTTGGAAGAAAGCCGGGCTTCCCAAGTAGTGACTTACTCAATAAACAGCTCATCCAGGAAAGGGTGGCCCATTGTATTGATGAGTCGACTGCGGTGCTGTAAACCGGCGCAGGCGAGTCAACCACATCGTTTTGATGTAATGAACAATTGTCCTGCATCAACAATATTGTAGACCAAGGCAAGATAAACTTCTCTTTGACCAAAATAATATGTGCCAATAAAATATATTTAAAACAAATATCACCTGATGTGTCAGGCCCGAAATAATCAGCCATGAAGTTGATGATTACTAGGTTAAGTTGAAATCACTCATGGGTGAGTCGGCCACGAGGGCAGACAGATGAATCAGCCCAGCATTTGTAATCCGGTGCGGACGGGCGAGTCGTCCTCCTTGTTGTAAGCCGGCGTGATCGCGAGAGACGGCCATGGTATTGTAAGCCGGTACGGCCGCGAGAAACGGCCACGATGTCGTAAGCCAGCGCGGTCGCAAGAGTCGGCCACGGTGTTGTAAGCCAGTGTGGGAGTCCGTTGAGTAACGACGACCACCTTTGCCAAAAGATGTTGGCATGTCTCCACCTCTGTGGTATAATATCACTTGTTGTCATAAATAATTGCCCTGCATAAACAATATTGCAGACCAGGGCAAAGATAAACTCATTCTTTGACAAAAACAACATGTGATAATAAAACAAACTTGGATGGATATCACCTGGTATGTTTAGGCCAAAAATAATCCGCCATCAAATTGATGATCCCTAGGTGAAACCGAAATCCCTCACGGATGAATCGGCCGCGGGAATAAACCAATAAACCGGCCACGGCATTTGTAAGCCGACGCGGACTAGCAAGCTGCCATCCACACTGTAAGCCGGTGAGGACGCGTGAACCGGCCGCGAGGGCGGACGGGCGAGTCGTCTGTGGCGTTGTAAGGTGGTGCTGACGGGCAAGCCGGTCGGCGCGTTGACGTAAACCGGACCGCAGGGGCAATGGCTGTATATAACAACACTATAGGCAGAGTAGTTGTTTTCAAGAAATTAATAAATATTGATAAACGTAAAACTGGATGGACGTCACCTGGTATTTTTCGCCGGATGCTGGCACCGGATAAGGCATAGTGTTGCTTTTGTTTTTTGATGAAAGAGTTAATTGACTCTATGTCTTCTAGTGCCTGAGTTTTCCACATAACCCGGCCGGAACCTTTGATAATCCAGAACTTTTGAACCGGAACCTCCTGATAATCCGGCCGGACCTTTTGATAATCTGGAATTTTTCTGTAGCCTAAGTCGGAACTCTTTGATGACTCGGACAGAACCTTTTGGCGATTCTGCTGGAACCCTTCGGCGATTCGGACCGAACTTTTCGTCGAGGCGATCGGAACTCTTTGGCGATTCAAACGGAACCTTTCGTTGAGTCGGTCGGAATCTTTCGCCGATTTAGACGGAACCTTTCGTCGAAGCAGTCGGAACTTTTCGCCGATTCAGACGGAACCTTTCGTCGATGTGGTCGGAACTTTTTTCGGTGATTTAGACGGAACCTTTCGCTAAGTCGACCGGAACTTCTTCAATAAGCTGGGCGGAGCTTCTCGATCCCTGGGATAGCGCCTTTCAAGAACTCAACACCACCGTGCGCGAGCCCCACGGTGGGCGCCAACTGTCGTGGAATTAACACGTCAGATGTCCTTAGTGTCAGGACTTAGTTGCGAGGCCAACGCATCTGTGTGGTAGCTTGAGAGGGGTTGATCGGGACAAGAGACGCAACACGCAAGACAAGGATTTAGACAGCTTCGGGCCCCGGGAAACATCATCCGGTAACAACCCTACATGCTGTTTGTGGCTAGGTCTCATTATGCTCATGAGAAGAGTCGCTGTAAGCCGACTCCCCCTTTGTGTCTAGCCCTAGACATTGTTTCTTGTTACTTCTCCCTCTTTGGGGAGCCCTGCCCCTCCTTATATAAGTTAGAGGGGCGGGTTACATGTGGAGTCCTAGTAGGACTAGCCTATCTTGTACTACAAGCCGGATACAAGTCCGGGTCTTGATTCCTTGTAAGGGAGATACTCCTTACGCCTTTCCTCTTAAGTCGGCATATCATAACGTAAGCCGGCCTTCTGGGCCTTGAGCCTCCTGGGCCCCCGGGTCTTGTCGCTCCTCTGATCCGCTTGCCAGGTCACCCATAAGTCGCCAGGATCGGGCGGGTCACTTAGTGTGTCGTCCAGTCAGGCCGGGTTATACCTTGCGGCCGGGTTACTCCGCGGGGTATATCCCCGACAGTGGGCGACGGCCATGGTGGGATAGACAAGGTTGCTTCTTCGTAGACCCTTCATGGGTGGAGCCCTCCGTGGACTCGCGCAACCGTTACCCTTCGTGGGTTGAAGTCTCCATCAACGTGGATGTACGATAGCACCACCTATCGGAACCACGCCAAAAACATCCGTGTCTCCAATTGCGTTTGAATCCTCCAATCCCTTCCCTTTACATTCTTGCAAGTTGCATGCTTTACTTTCCGCTGCTCATATACTCTTTGCATGCTTGCTTGCTATATGTTGTGAATGTTAAACTTGTGCCTAAACTCCACTCAAACTTTAAGAGAATCTTAAAAACATCAACTTTGGTACTTAGTGTCTAATCACCCCCCCTCTAGACACCTCTTCTCGAGGTCCTACACATCCTTTCTGATAAGTATATGTGAATGACATATTGTTGATTGGAAATGATGTAGAATTTTCTAGAAAGCATAAAGGAGAGTTTGAAAGGAGATTTTCAAAGAAAGACCTCGGTGAAGCTGCTTACATATTGGGCATCAAGATCTATAGAGATAGATCAAGACGCTTAACAAGAATTTTCAATGAGTACATACCTTGACAAGATTTTGAAATATTTAAAAATGGAAGAGTCAAAGAAGGAGTTCTTGCCTGTATTGTGAGGTGTAAAGTTGAGTAAGACTCAAAACCCGACCACAGCAGAAAATAGAAAGAGAATGAAAGTCATTCCTATGCCTCAGTCATAGGTTCTATAAAGTATGCTTTGCTCTGTACCAGACCTATTGTTCACCTTATCATGAGTTTGGCAAGGTGGTACGATAGTGATCCAGGAGTGGATCACTGGACAGCGGTCAAAGTTATCCTCAGTTACCTAAGAAGACTAAGGAAATATTTCTCGGTTATGGAGGTGATAAAAGAGTTCATCGTAAACAGTTACATCGATGCAAGCTTTTACATCAATCCAGATGACTCTAAGTCTTAATTTGGATACATATTGAAAGTGGGAGAAATTAGCTAGAGTAGCTCATGCAGAGCATTGTAGACATAGAAATTTTCACAATACATACGAATCTGAATGTGACAGACCCATTGACTAAACTTCTCTCACAAGCAAAACATGATCACACCTTAGTGATCTTTGGGTGTTAATTACATAGAGATGTGAACTAGATTATTGACTCTAGTAAACCCTTTGAGTATTGGTCACATGGCGATGTGAACTATGGGTGTAATCACATAACAATGTGATCTATTGGTGTTAAATCACATGGCGATGTGAACTAGATTATTGACTCTAGTGCAAGTGGGAGACTGAAGGAAATATGCCCTAGAGGCAATAATAAAGTTGTTATTTATATTTCCTTATATCATGATAAATGTTTATTATTCATACTAGAATTGTATTAACCGGAAACTTAGTACATGTTATCAATACATAGACAAAACATAGTGTCCCTAGTATGCCTCAACTTGACTAGCTCGTTAATCAAAGATGGTTATGTTTCCTAAGCATAGACATGTGTTGTCATTTGATAAACGAGATCACATCATTAGGAGAATGATGTGATGGACATGACCCACCCGTTAGCTTAGCATTATGATCGTTACAGTTTCATTGCTACTGCTTTATTCATGACTTATACATGTTCCTCAAACTATGAGATTATGCAACTCCGAATACCGGAGGAACACCTTGTGTGCTATCAAACATCACAACATAACTGGGTGGTTATAAAGATGCTCTACAGGTATCTATGAAGGTGTTTGTTGGGTTGGCATCGATCGAGATTAGGATTTGTCACTCCATGTATCGGAGAGGTATCTCTGGGCCCTCTCAGTAATGCACATCACAATAAGCCTTGCAAGCAATGTGAATAATGAGTTAGTTGCAGGATGAAGCATTACGAAACGAGTAAAGAGACTTGCCGGTAACGAGATTGAACTAGGTATGATGATACCGATGATCGAATCTCGGGCAAGTAACATACCGATGACAAAGGGAACAATGTATGTTGTTATGTGGTTTGACCTATAAAGATCTTTGTACAATATGTAGGAGCCAATATGGGCATCCAGGTTCCACTATTGGTTATTGATCGGAGATGTGTCTCGGTCATGTCTACATAGTTCTCAAACCCGTAGGGTCCGCACGCTTAACGTTCGATGACGATTTGTATTATGAGTTATGTGTTTTGATGGCCGAAGTTTGTTCAAAGTCCTGGATGAGATCACAGACATGACGAGGAGTCTCAAAATGGTAGAGACATAAAGATTGATATATTGGAAGGCTATATTTGGACATCGGAATGGTTCTGGAGATGTTCGGGTATTTTCCGGAGTACCGGGAGGTTACCGGAACCCCCCGAGGAGTTGATGGGACTTAATGGGCTTTAGGGGGATGGAGAGAAGGGACTCAAGGGGTGGCCTTGCGCCCCCTCATGGGCTAGTCCGAATTGGACTAGGAGGGGGCGGCGACCCCCTCCTTCCTTCTCCCCCCTTCCCCCTTCCCTCCTTCTCCTAGTTGGAATAGGAAAGGAGGGGGGGCGAATCCTACTTGGACCGGGAGTCCAAGTGGGACTGCCCCCCTTGGCGTACCCCATCTAGGGCCGGCCTCCTCCTCCCCCCTCCTTTATATATGGGGGCAGGGGGCACCCTAGAGCACACCAAGTTTTGCCTTAGCCATGTGCGGTGCCCTCCTCCACAGTTATACACCTCGATCATATCGCCGTAGTGCTTAGGTGAAGGCCTACGCCGGTAACATTATCATCATCGTCGCCACGTTGTCGTGCTGACGGAACTCACCCTCGTCCTCAACTGGATCAAGAGCACGAGGGACGTCATCGAGCTGAATGTGTGCTGAACACGGAGGTGTCGTACGTTCGGTACTTGGATCAGTTGGATTGCGAAGATGTTCGACTACATCAACTGTATTATTAAATGCTTCCGCTTTCAGTCTACGAGGGTATGTGGACACACTCTCCCGTCTCGTTGCTATGCATCTCCTAGATAAATCTTGCGTGATCGTAGGAAAATTTTGAAATACTACGTTCCCCAATAGTTGGTGGTAAGCAGTATGACCATCATCGCCCACAACTCCTTTGTGTTCTACTTGTGCATATCATCTGCGCATAGACCTGGCTCATGATGCCACTATTGGGGAATGTTGGATGGAAAACAAAAATATTAAGATCGCTAAGCGGAAGCGTATAGCAACACAGTTGATGTAGTCGTACTCCTTCACGACCCGTCCCGATCAAGTACCGAACGTACAACACCTCCGTGTTCAGCACACATTCAGCTCGATGACATCCTTACCTTCTTGATCCAGCAAGAGGGGCGATGTAGTAGATGAGTTCCGGCAGCACGACGACGTGATGACGATGGTGGTAAAGAACAATCTCCGCAGGGCTTTGCCAAGCACAATGAAAACTATGACAGAGGATAAACTAGAGGGTCGAGGTTACCGGCACACGACTTGGTGTATCTTGATCTGTCTTGGCTGCTAGCCCTACCCCTCTATTTATATGTTGAGCCCTGGGGTCGAAACTTGGAGTAAAAGCCTCCTCAAAGTTGATTTTGCCCGAAAGGCAAGAGTCCTTCTCGGACTCCAGGACCAGACACCAGGGTCCCTGGCGTCTGGCCCCTGGTCTTTGCAAAACTGTCGTTTGCACTTACCAAAAGCCCCGTGCGCTACCCCTTGGCCCAAATAAAGTGTTCTCGTACCCGAACATTTCGGGAAACATCTGAAACCTCTTTCGGTGAATTTCGCAACCTTTCTAGAAGCCAAACACTATTATCCCATATATCAATCTTTACCCCTGGACTATTCCGGAGCTCCTCGTCATGTCCATGATCACATCCGGGACTCCAAACAACATTCGGTCGCCAACATACATAACTCATATAATACTATATCGTCAACGGACATTTAGCATGCGGACCCTACGGGTTCCTGAATGATGTAGCATGACCAAGACGCCTCATCGGTTAATAACCAATAGTGGGACCTGGATGCCTATATTGGTTCCTACATATTTTACGAAGATCTTTATTGGTCGAACCTTTATGACAACATACGTAATTCCTTTTGTCTGTCGGTATGTTACTTGCCCGAGATTCGATCGTTAGTATCTTCATACCTAGTTCAATCTCGTTATCGGCAAGTCTCTTTACTCATTCCGTAATACATCATCTCGTAACTAACTCCTTAGTCACTTTGCTTGCAATCTTCTTGTGATGCTATATTACCGAGAGGGCCTAGAGATACCTTCTCCGATACACAGAGTGACAAATCCTAATCTCAATCCATGCCAACTCAACAAACACCTTTGGAGGTACCTGTAGAGCATCTTTATGATCACTCACTTACGTTGTAACGTTTGATAACACACAAGGTATTCTTCCGGTATCCGGGAGTTACATGATCTCATAGTCGAAAGAATATGTATTTGACATTAAGAAAGCAATAACAATAAATTGAACGATCATATGCTAAGCTAACAGATGGGTCCTGTCCATCACATCATTCTGCTAATGATGTGATCCCGTTATCAAGTGATAACACATGTCTATGGTTAGGAAACCTTAACCATCTTTTGATCAACGAGCTAGTCTAGTAGAGGCTCACTAGGGACACGGTATTTTTTTATGCATTCACACATGTATTTAGGTTTCCAGTCAATACAATTCTAGCATGAATAATAAACCTTTATCATGAATAAAAAAATATAATATAATAACAACTTTATTATTGTATCTAGGACATATTTCCATCAACACCTAGTGTGTGAGGAGGAGAAATCTGACCGGCGAGTCATCGGTGGCTTGCGGCTACTGGGAGGGGGGTGGGCAACGACCACGGGAAGTGCTCCTTGATGTGGGGAAGCAGGCTATGCATCAGAACTTGGAGACGTCGCGTCGTTGCTTCCTAAATGTCACCGGACCTCCGCTCGGTCGCGACGTGATCGGCTGTGGAGTTCCTGCGACCGCTAGGGAACCAAGTAGACGATGGCAAATTGGCAACGAATCGACGCGATGGCCGTGGCGCGGTCGGACTAAATGGGGTTGGCGGCAGAGCGGCGAGGGCCGCAGGCAGCTGGAAAAGGGGCGGCGGGGTAGGGAAGTACGTCGGGGCGGGTGGCGAAGCGGCAGTGGTGGCCTACGACGGTGGATCTACTATGGCAGATGCGCAAATTAGGCGGGTTCCAGCTGGAGGCGGGTGAAAAACGGCTGCGCACGGGCGATTTGTGACAGCCTTGCGTTTTTGCAACAGCCGCATGCAAAGCGCCTTTTTGGGCTAGCCAATTTTATTTTATTCTTGCAAGAAATTTCTATTGAGATGTTGTTAGAGGATGTCTTTTGCCCCTTCATGCCCTAAACACGCCCTGCGCCCAATGATATGGCAGGAGATGCTCCAATTCATCATTATCTCAAAGAGATCATGTTGCTTCACTTGCTTGGAGTATTCCCTCTGTTTCTTTTTTACTCCGCGTATAAAATTTGATCAAAGTCAAACTACATAAAATTTGACCAAATTTATATCAGAAAATATAAACATCTATAATACTAAAACTATATAGTATGAAAATACATTTCATGGTGCATCTGAGAATATTGATTTCATATTATGAATGTTGATATTTTTTAATATAAAGTGAGTCAAACTTTACAAAGCTTGAAACTTTATATGCAGACTAAAAAAATGGAGGAAGTAATAAACATTTTTGTTTGGAGGGGTTGTGGCTAAATAACATTTGGTTGGAGGACATGTTGGGAAAAGGCTGCTCGACACGAGCCCGCAGCGTCGCATCTAAATCCCCCCGTCCCCGCTGCGAAGCCCAGACCCGAACACAGCACACAACACACCAGAGGCCCAGACGAAGCGGCGGCAGCAGCCTGCGGAAGCGAGCGAGAGGAGAGAAGATGCTGTCGTCTTCCACGGCCCCCTCCCTCCGCCTCCACCACCACCAACCGGCCAGGCCCCACCGCCGCCGCCCGCCGGCCCCGGCGGCCTACAGCCAATTCCAGTCGCCCGCCGCGGCCTCCCGCCGCCACCTCCCCGCCGGGGCGGCCGTCCGCGCCCGCGGCTCCACAATCCGCGCCATCGACGCCGCCCAGCCGTTCGACTACGAGTCCCGCGCCGCGGGGCTGCTGGAGGAGCGGCAGCGCCTCAAGATCGCCATCGTCGGGTTCGGCAACTTCGGGCAGTTCCTGGCGCGCACCTTCGCGCGGCAGGGCCACACGCTCCTCGCCCACTCCCGCTCCGACCACTCCTCCCTCGCCGCCTCCCTCGGCGCCGCCTACTTCCAGGACCCGCACGACCTCTGCGAGTGCCACCCGGACGTCGTCCTGCTCGCCACCTCCATCCTCTCCGCCGAGGCCGTGCTCCGCTCGCTCCCGCTCCACCGCCTCCGCCGCAGCACCCTCTTCGTCGACGTCCTCTCCGTCAAGGAGTTCCCCAAGAACCTCCTCCTCACCTCCCTCCCGGAGGGCTTCGACATCCTCTGCACCCACCCCATGTTCGGCCCGGAGTCGGCTCGCGACGGCTGGGACGGCCTCCCCTTCGTCTTCGAAAGGGTCCGCGTCGGCGACTCCCCCGCCCGCCGCGCCCGCGCCAACGCCTTCCTCAACATATTCGAGCGCGAGGGGTGCCGCATGGTGGAGATGTGCTGCGCCGAGCACGACGCGCACGCCGCCGAGACGCAGTTCCTGACGCACACCGTCGGCCGGATGCTCGCCACGCTCGAGCTCAGCTCCACCCCAATCAACACCAAGGGCTACGAGACGCTGCTCCGCCTCGTCGACAACACCTGCAGCGACAGCTTCGACCTCTACAACGGCCTCTTCATGTACAACAAGAACTCCACGGACCTGCTCAACCGCCTCGAGTCCGCCATGGACTCCGTCAAGAAAAGGCTCTTCGACGGCCTCCACGAGGTGCTCCGGAAGCAGCTCTTCGAGGGCAAGGCCTCGCCGCCCAACACCGCCAACACCAGCAGCCACGCCGACGTGCACCGGAGGCAGCTCCTCCTGGAGGGCAAGCCCCCCTCACCCTCAGTGCCCACCCCCAACAACGTCACCGTCCCCAAGTAGCCTCCTTCCTCCCCTCCCCCATGCCTAGCTTGCTCTGCTCTGCTCCATGGTGATGTATGTATGATTAATCTCAGTTCTTTGCTGGTCTTATACATTGTGTTGTATTCTACTGTACCAGTTTGTATTTCTGCCGAGTGATTCCCCCATATGGGGAAAGAAAAGCTTGCACCGAATTATGGATATAGTATATGGAAATGATGAAATAAACTTGAATTGACATTGGAGTGTCATCAAGGAAAGATCAGGAGCAAAATTGGCCTGGCTTGTCTGCTGACAGTGAGGATATCTCGTGGATGATTTCAGTCTTAGATCAAAATCAGTGGGCTTTCTGACATTGGGATTTGAAAGTCCTTGTCGCCCCAAATGTTTCGTCAGTGACCCCTCTGTTGTTGCGAGAGCGACATGGACGAGGTTAGGTGACCATCTGCTAATCCACCTGTGCTCCTCTGTTCATTCGGTTGGTAATTTGGTTGGTAAGTTGCTTTCCTGACAGCGCCATTACTAGTGTGCCATCAAACGAAACTGTGTGCTATAATACTTTGTTTAATTACACATCATGGAAGCGGTAACCACTCCCGTCATGTCATATAGCTTGCTTAATGCAATGTTTAGTCGGATGATCATCATTAAGCAAGCATGACACGGTCTGTAAGTCATCCAACCAGCATTGGAACAACACATGATTTTTGCATATAACAGTGCAGTTTGTGTGGATGTTCTTTCGTGTGTGAAAAATTCAGACGTTTTAGAGGATCAATTTGTGCTGGGGAATCCGTCAATGATTTGCCAATACCAATCTGCTTCTCAGAAACCATGCCTTAGAATTTAGGTCTTATTTTAGTGTATATATGGTTTTTGTAGAACCTATGTTTGCAATCATTGGATTGTTTGCCCCCCTTTTACCCTTTATATACGAGGGGTGACACTATCATATTCTTATGGATCGACATTGTATCCGCTCCAACCTCCACTTCCAGTCTTCCACCCATTCGGATAGGAGTCGGCATCTTCTGTGTTTTCTATGTTGTATCCAAACAACTGTCTCCAGAGTTTCCATACTCTATGCACACTTGTATTTCTATAACATCATTATTAAGTTTATTTTTCTGTTCATGTTGTTTAGTTCCAAGGATCCAAACATGCCTTTAGGGTTCCGGATAGAGTGAGTCTCTTTCTGGAATGCAGGATTGCAAATAAATAAATAAATACGCCCTCCGTCCCATAATATATGATCGTTTTGTAAGATGTTTTATCTTGCAAAACGATCTTATATTATGGGACGGAGGGAGTACTACTATTGAGATGCCATGGCTTTGGGTAAATAAAGAGAAGAGAAGGAACAAAGACTTACAAATCTGCAAATCATAAAACAAAGAGAATATAGCTTGGAGCAGAGCACCCGCGATGGAGGGAGACGGCTTTGATATGTAGGGTTCGCAACCGTCCTACCCATGCCGGTCTTGACCTCAACTCGCAAGCGCCGGCGTCGAAGGGGTTCCCGGGGTTTGGGCTCTACGGAGCCTTCCTCCAGAGCGACGATGACGAGCTCCTCGCTGGGCGCGTCAGGGGCTCCAGGCTCCCTCCCTATCGCCCACCCTACCCCGGCGACTGAATTTCGGCGGCTCCTCGTCGGCGGCAGCTGGTCGCGGAGGAGGAAACAGTGGCGTGTTCCTCGACGGGCCGGCGGCGGTGTTCGGCAGCGTGCCAACTCGGCCGCTGCGGCACCTAACCGCCGTAACCAGCGCACCAGGACGGCGTTCAGTGGCGGCTACGTTCGGCAGCGCGCCAACTCGGCTGCCGCGGCACCCAGCCGCCGGGCACCGACGAGTGCCGTCCGTGGGCAAGCATCCGGCTCCACAATGGTTATGAAGAATTGGAGGAGGATGTGGAGGTGTTAGCGAGCTCCGGAGGTCCCCTGGTGAGCCAAAGCAATCGAGCCCAATGGAGTTATGCTAATAGTGCTTGTTTGTTAGAATTGTGCATTGAGCAACGTGCAGCAGGAACGTATAATGGTGCACAAATGAGTGCTGAAGGGTACCAAGCTGTTATCGATGGCTTGCTTGCTCGAAGGGGGTTGGTGTATTCTCCTGTGCAGGTGAAGAACCAGATAGTTGTACTAAAAAACACCCACTCTTTTTGGCGATACATGCAAGTGCACACAGGGTTGGGGAGGAAAGCAGATGGAACCATTGATGCCGACTCTGAGTTCTGGATTACACACACAGAGGTACACTTTTACTGTCTATATCAATGTAGTACTTCCTCTGTTCATTTTTATAAGGCTTTGTAGTTGTTTCAGACGGTGTGCAAAACAACACAATTTCACTTGTCTGAAACGACCTATAAAAGTGAATGAAGGGAGTATATCTTTAAATATGATGGGTCGCTGCTGTGAAGATTTATCCGCGGTTGTGACCAAGTTTTTCTTCCTACTCAGTTGGGTCGCTGCTGTGATTATTTTTCATTGCATTGGCAAAGTATATGGGTCTTCTATGCATGTGTGTTTGAGTCCGTTGAAATTCATATGCATGTAGTTACAACTATATATGCTTTTATGTAAATAAAATGGACTGTTGATGAATCTGAGCCAGTCA